>NW_026947796.1:0-166000 GCF_034190915.1 Cavia porcellus
TCCTAGTAGTGAATGTAATGTAACACACACCCATACAATGCGCACCACCCCGTGATGTTTTTCGCACTCCTAGTACTGATCGTAATGTAACACACCAATACAATGCGCACCACCCCGGAATGCTTTTCAGAAACCTATCCTACATTGCCACTGCATGTTCCCTGACCTCCCCTTGCTGACCACCCCGTGGTGCTTTTCTCCATCATACATTGCCACTCACTGCCTATCATAATTCAGACTCTCCGATTCACACCACCCCGTGATGTTGTTCTCACTCCTAATAGTGAATGTAAAGTAACACACACCCATACAATGCGCACCACCCCGTGATGTTTTTCTCACTCCTACTAGTGAATGTAATGTAACACACACCCATACAATGCGTACCACCCCGCGATGTTTTTCAGAAACCTATCCTACATTGCCACTGCATGTTCCCTGACCTCCCCATGCTGACCACCCCGCGGTGCTTTTCTCCATCCTTATTGCCACTCACTGCCTATCCTAATTCAGACCCTCAGATTCACACCACCTCGTGATGTTTTTCTCACTCCTACTAGTGAATGTAATGTAACACACACCCATACAATGCGCACCACCCCGCGATGTTTTTCAGAAACACATCCTACATTGCCACCGCATGTTCCCTGACCTCCCCATGCTGACCACCCCACGGTGCTTTTCTCCATCCTACATTGCCACTCACTGCCTATCCTAATTCAGACATTCCGGTTAACACCACCCCGTGATGTTTTTCTCACTCTTAGTAGTGAATGTAATGTAACACACACCCATACAATGCGCACCACGCCGTGATGTTTTTCTCACTCCTAGTAGTGAATGTAATGTAACACACACCAATCCAATGCACACCACCCCGCGATGTTTTTCAGAAACCTATCCTACATTGCCACTGCATGTTCCCTGACCACCACATGCTGACCACCCCGCGGTGCTTTTCTCCATCCTACATTGCCACTCACTGCCTATCCTAATTCAGACCCTCCGATTCACACCACCCCGTGATGATTTTCTCACTCCTAGTAGTTAATGTAATGTAACACACACCCATACAATGCGCACCACCCCGTGATGTTTTTCTCACTCCTAGTAGTGAACGTAATGTAACACACCAATACAATGCGCACCACCCCCCGATGCTTTTCCGAAACCTATCCTACATTGCCACTGCATGTTCCCTGACCCCCCCTTGCTGACCACCCCGCGGTGCTTTTCTCAATCCTACATTGCCACTCACTGCCTATCCTAATTCAGACCCTCCGATTCACACCACCCCGTGATGTTTTTCTCACTCCTACTAGTGAATGTAATGTAACACACACCCATACAATGCGGACCACCCCGTGATGTTTTTCAGAAACCTATCCTACATTGCCACTGCATGTTCCCTGACCTCCCCATGCTGACCACCCCGCGGTGCTTTTCTCCATCCTACATTGCCACTCACTGCCTATCCTAATTCAGACCCTCCGATTCACACCACCCCGTGATGTTTTTCTCACTCCTACTAGTGAATGTAATGTAACACACACCCATACAATGCGCACCACCCCGCGATATTTTTCAGAAACCTAAACTACATTGCCACTGCATGTTCCCTGACCTCTCCATGCTGACCACCCCGCGGTGCTTTTCTCCATCCTACATTGCCACTGACTGCCTATCCTAATTCAGACCCTCCGATTCACACCACCACGTGATGTTGTTCTCATTCCTAATAGTGAATGTAATGTAACACACACCCATACAATGCGCACCACCCCATGATGTTTTTCTCACTCCTACTAGTGAATGTAATGTAACACACACCCATACAATGAGCACCACCCCGCGATGTTTTTCAGAAACGTATCCTACATTGCCACTGCATCTTCCCTGACCTCCCCATGCTGACCACGCCGCGGTGCTTTTCTCCATCCTACATTGCCACTCACTGCCTATCCTAATTCAGACCCTCCGATTCACACCACCCCGTGATGTTTTTCTCACTCCTACTAGTGAATGTAATGTAACACACACCCATACAATGCGCACCACCCCGCGATGTTTTTCAGAAACACATCCTACATTGCCACTGCATGTTCCCTGACCTTTCCCATGCTGACCACACTGCGGTGCTTTTCTCCATCCTACATTGCCACTCACTGCCTATCCTAATTCAGACACTCCGGTTAACACCACCCCGTGATGTTTTTCTCACTCCTAGTAGTGAATGTAATGTAACACACACCCATACAATGCGGACCACCCCGTGATGTTTTTCAGAAACCTATCCTACATTGCCACTGCATGTTCCCTGACCTCCCCATACTGACCACCCGCGGTGCTTTTCTCCATCCTACATGCCACTCACTGCCTATCCTAATTCAGACCCTCCGATTCACACCACCCCGTGATGTTGTTCTCACTCCTAATAGTGAATGTAATGTAACACACACCCATACAATGCGCACCACCCCTCGATGTTTTTCAGAAACCTATCCTACATTGCCACTGCATGTTCCCTGACCTCCCCATGCTGACCACGCCGCGGTGCTTTTCTCCATCCTACATTGCCACTCACTGCCTATCCTAATTCAGACCCTCCGATTCACACCACCCCGTGATGTTTTTCTCACTCCTACTAGTGAATGTAATGTAACACACACCCATACAATGCGTACCACCCCGTGATGTTTTTCAGAAACCTATCCTACATTGCCACTGCATGTTCCGTGACCTCCCCATGCTGACCACCCCGCGGAGCTTTTCTCCATCATACATTGCCACTCACTGCCTATCCTAATTCAGACCCTCCGATTCACACCACACCGTGATGTTGTTCTCACTCCTAATAGTGAATGTAATGTAACACACACCCATACAATGCGCACCACCCCGTGATGTTTTTCTCACTCCTACTTGTGAATGTAATGTAACACACACCCATACAATGCGTACCATCCCGCGATGTTTTTCACAAACCTATCCTACATTGCCACTGCATGTTCCCTGACCTCCCCATGCTGACCACCCCGCGGTGCGTTTCTCCATCCTACATTGCCACTCACTGCCTATCCTACTTCAGACCCTCCGATTCACACCACCTCGTGATGTTTTTCTCACTCCTACTAGTGAATGTAATGTAACACACACCCATACAATGCGCACCACCCCGCGATGTTTTTCAGAAACACATCCTACATTGCCACTGCATGTTCCCTGACCTCCCCATGCTGACCACCCCGCGGTGCTTTTCTCCATCCTACATTGCCACTCACTGCCTATCCTAATTCAGACCCTCTGATTCACACCACCCCTTGATGTTTTTCTCACTCCTAGTAGTGAATGTAATGTAACACACACCCATACAATGCGCACCACCCTGTGATGTTTTTCTCACTCCTAGTAGTGAACGTAATGTAACACACCAATACAATGCGCACCACCCCGCGATGCTTTTCAGAAACACATCCTACATTGCCACTGCATGTTCCCTGACCTCCCCATGCTGACCACCCCGCGGTGCTTTTCTCCATCATACATTGCCACTCACTGCCTATCCTAATTCAGACCCTCCGATTCACACCACCCTGTGATGTTGTTCTCACTCCTAATAGTGAATGTAATGTAACACACACCCATACAATGCGCACAATCCCCGTGATGTTTTTCTCACTCCTACTAGTGAATGTAATGTAACACACACCCATACAATGCGTACCACCCCGCGATGTTTTTCAGAAACCTATCCTACATTGCCACTGCATGTTCCCTGACCTCCCCATGCTGACCACCCCGCGGTGCTTTTCTCCATCCTACATTGCCACTCACTGCCTATCCTAATTCAGACCCTCCGATTCACACCACCCCGTGATGTTTTTCTCACTCCTACTAGTGAATGTAATGTAACACACACCCATACAATGCGCACCACACCGCGATGTTTTTCAGAAACACATCCTACATTGCCACTGCATGTTCCCTGACCTCCCCATGCTGACCACCCCGCGGTGCTTTTCTCCATCCTACATTGCCACTCACTGCCTCTCCTAATTCAGACACTCCGGTTAACACCACCCCGTGATGTTTTTCTCACTCCTTGTAGTGAATGTAATGTAACACACACCCATACAATGCGCACCACCCCGTGATGTGTTTCTCACTCCTAGTAGTGAATGTCATGTAACACACACCAATCCAATGCGCACCACCCCGCGATGTTTTTCAGAAACCTATCCTACATTGCCACTGCATGTTCCCTGAGCACCCCATGCTGACCACCCCGCGGTGCTTTTCTCCATCCTACATTGCCACTCACTGCCTATCATAATTCAGACCATCCGATTCACACCACCCCGTGATGATTTTCTCACTCCTAGTAGTGAATGTAATGTAACACACACCCATACAATGCGCACCACCCCGTGATGTTTTTCGCACTCCTAGTACTGAACGTAATGTAACACACCAATACAATGCGCACCACCCCGGAATGCTTTTCAGAAACCTATCCTACATTGCCACTGCATGTTCCCTGACCTCCCCTTGCTGACCACCCCGCGGTGCTTTTCTCCATCATACATTGCCACTCACTGCCTATCATAATTCAGACTCTCCGATTCACACCACCCCGTGATGTTGTTCTCACTCCTAATAGTGAATGTAAAGTAACACACACCCATACAATGCGCACCACCCCGTGATGTTTTTCTCACTCCTACTAGTGAAAGTAATGTAACACACACCCATACAATGCGTACCACCCCGCGATGTTTTTCAGAAACCTATCCTACATTGCCACTGCATGTTCCCTGACCTCCCCATGCTGACCACCCCGCGGTGCTTTTCTCCATCCTTATTGCCACTCACTGCCTATCCTAATTCAGACCCTCAGATTCACACCACCTCGTGATGTTTTTCTCATTCCTACTAGTGAATGTAATGTAACACACACCCATACAATGCGCACCACCCCGCGATGTTTTTCAGAAACACATCCTACATTGCCACCGCATGTTCCCTGACCTCCCCATGCTGACCACCCCACGGTGCTTTTCTCCATCCTACATTGCCACTCACTGCCTATCCTAATTCAGACATTCCGGTTAACACCACCCCGTGATGTTTTTCTCACTCCTAGTAGTGAATGTAATGTAACACACACCCATACAATGCGCACCACGCCGTGATGTTTTTCTCACTCCTAGTAGTGAATGTAATGTAACACACACCAATCCAATGCACACCACCCCGCGATGTTTTTCAGAAACCTATCCTACATTGCCACTGCATGTTCCCTGACCACCACATGCTGACCACCCCGCGGTGCTTTTCTCCATCCTACATTGCCACTCACTGCCTATCCTAATTCAGACCCTCCGATTCACACCACCCCGTGATGATTTTCTCACTCCTAGTAGTTAATGTAATGTAACACACACCCATACAATGCGCACCACCCCGTGATGTTTTTCTCACTCCTAGTAGTGAACGTAATGTAACACACCAATACAATGCGCACCACCCCCCGATGCTTTTCCGAAACCTATCCTACATTGCCACTGCATGTTCCCTGACCCCCCCTTGCTGACCACCCCGCGGTGCTTTTCTCAATCCTACATTGCCACTCACTGCCTATCCTAATTCAGACCCTCCGATTCACACCACCCCGTGATGTTTTTCTCACTCCTACTAGTGAATGTAATGTAACACACACCCATACAATGCGGACCACCCCGTGATGTTTTTCAGAAACCTATCCTACATTGCCACTGCATGTTCCCTGACCTCCCCATGCTGACCACCCCGCGGTGCTTTTCTCCATCCTACATTGCCACTCACTGCCTATCCTAATTCAGACCCTCCGATTCACACCACCCCGTGATGTTTTTCTCACTCCTACTAGTGAATGTAATGTAACACACACCCATACAATGCGCACCACCCCGCGATATTTTTCAGAAACCTATCCTACATTGCCACTGCATGTTCCCTGACCTCTCCATTCTGACCACCCCGCGGTGCTTTTCTCCATCCTACATTGCCACTGACTGCCTATCCTAATTCAGACCCTCCGATTCACACCACCACGTGATGTTGTTCTCATTCCTAATAGTGAATGTAATGTAACACACACCCATACAATGCGCACCACCCCATGATGTTTTTCTCACTCCTACTAGTGAATGTAATGTAACACACACCCATACAATGAGCACCACCCCGCGATGTTTTTCAGAAACCTATCCTACATTGCCACTGCATCTTCCCTGACCTCCCCATGCTGACCACGCCGCGGTGCTTTTCTCCATCCTACATTGCCACTCACTGCCTATCCTAATTCAGACCCTCCGATTCACACCACCCCGTGATGTTTTTCTCACTCCTACTAGTGAATGTAATGTAACACACACCCATACAATGCGCACCACCCCGCGATGTTTTTCAGAAACACATCCTACATTGCCACTGCATGTTCCCTGACCTTTCCCATGCTGACCACACTGCGGTGCTTTTCTCCATCCTACATTGCCACTCACTGCCTATCCTAATTCAGACACTCCGGTTAACACCACCCCGTGATGTTTTTCTCACTCCTAGTAGTGAATGTAATGTAACACACACCCATACAATGCGGACCACCCCGTGATGTTTTTCAGAAACCTATCCTACATTGCCACTGCATGTTCCCTGACCTCCCCATACTGACCACCCGCGGTGCTTTTCTCCATCCTACATGCCACTCACTGCCTATCCTAATTCAGACCCTCCGATTCACACCACCCCGTGATGTTGTTCTCACTCCTAATAGTGAATGTAATGTAACACACACCCATACAATGCGCACCACCCCTCGATGTTTTTCAGAAACCTATCCTACATTGCCACTGCATGTTCCCTGACCTCCCCATGCTGACCACGCCGCGGTGCTTTTCTCCATCCTACATTGCCACTCACTGCCTATCCTAATTCAGACCCTCCGATTCACACCACCCCGTGATGTTTTTCTCACTCCTACTAGTGAATGTAATGTAACACACACCCATACAATGCTCACCACCCCGCGATGTTTTTTAGAAACACATCCTACATTGCCACTGCATGTTCCCTGTCCTCCCCATGCTGACCACCCCGCGGTGCTTTTCTCCATCCTACATTGCCACTCACTGCCTATCCTAATTCAGACACTCCGGTTAACACCACCCCGTGATGTTTTTCTCACTCCTAGTAGTGAATGTAATGTAACACACACCCATACAATGCGCACCACCCCGTGATGTTTTTCTCACTCCTAGTAGTGAATGTAATGTAACACACAACAATCCAATGCGCACCACCCCGAGATGTTTTTCAGAAACCTATCCTACATTGCCACTGCATGTTCCCTGACCTCCCCATGCTGACCACCCCGCGGTGCTTTTCTCCATCCTACATTGCCACTCACTGCCTATCCTAATTCAGACCCTCCGATTCACACCACCCCGTGATGATTTTCTCACTCCTAGTAGTTAATGTAATGTAACACACACCCATACAATGCGCACCACCCCGTGATGTTTTTCTCACTCCTAGTAGTGAACGTAATGTAACACACCAATACAATGCGCACCACCCCCCGATGCTTTTCCGAAACCTATCCTACATTGCCACTGCATGTTCCCTGACCCCCCCTTGCTGACCACCCCGCGGTGCTTTTCTCAATCCTACATTGCCACTCACTGCCTATCCTAATTCAGACCCTCCGATTCACACCACCCCGTGATGTTTTTCTCACTCCTACTAGTGAATGTAATGTAACACACACCCATACAATGCGGACCACCCCGTGATGTTTTTCAGAAACCTATCCTACATTGCCACTGCATGTTCCCTGACCTCCCCATGCTGACCACCCCGCGGTGCTTTTCTCCATCCTACATTGCCACTCACTGCCTATCCTAATTCAGACCCTCCGATTCACACCACCCCGTGATGTTTTTCTCACTCCTACTAGTGAATGTAATGTAACACACACCCATACAATGCGCACCACCCCGCGATATTTTTCAGAAACCTATCCTACATTGCCACTGCATGTTCCCTGACCTCTCCATGCTGACCACCCCGCGGTGCTTTTCTCCATCCTACATTGCCACTCACTGCCTATCCTAATTCAGACCCTCCGATTCACACCACCCCGTGATGTTGTTCTCATTCCTAATAGTGAATGTAATGTAACACACACCCATACAATGCGCACCACCCCATGATGTTTTTCTCACTCCTACTAGTGAATGTAATGTAACACACACCCATACAATGAGCACCACCCCGCGATGTTTTTCAGAAACCTATCCTACATTGCCACTGCATGTTCCCTGACCTCCCCATGCTGACCACGCCGCGGTGCTTTTCTCCATCCTACATTGCCACTCACTGCCTATCCTAATTCAGACCCTCCGATTCACACCACCCCGTGATGTTTTTCTCACTCCTACTAGTGAATGTAATGTAACACACACCCATACAATGCGCACCACCCCGCGATGTTTTTCAGAAACACATTCTACATTGCCACTGCATGTTCCCTGACCTTTCCCATGCTGACCACACCGCGGTGCTTTTCTCCATCCTACATTGCCACTCACTGCCTATCCTAATTCAGACACTCCGGTTAACACCACCCCGTGAAGTTTTTCTCACTCCTAGTAGTGAATGTAATGTAACACACACCCATACAATGCGGACCACACGGTGATGTTTTTCAGAAACCTATCCTACATTGCCACTGCATGTTCCCTGACCTCCCCATGCTGACCACCCCTCGGTGCTTTTCTCCATCCTACATTGCCACTCACTGCCTATCCTAATTCAGACCCTCCGATTCACACCACCCCGTGATGTTTTTCACACTCCTACTAGTGAATGTAATGTAACACACACCCATACAATGCGCACCACCCCGCGATGTTTTTCAGAAACCTATCCTACATTGCCACTGCATGTTCCCTGACCTCCCCATACTGACCACCCGCGGTGCTTTTCTCCATCCTACATGCCACTCACTGCCTATCCTAATTCAGACCCTCCGATTCACACCACCCCGTGATGTTGTTCTCACTCCTAATAGTGAATGTAATGTAACACACACCCATACAATGCGCACCACCCCTCGATGTTTTTCAGAAACCTATCCTACATTGCCACTGCATGTTCCCTGACCTCCCCATGCTGACCACGCCGCGGTGCTTTTCTCCATCCTACATTGCCACTCACTGCCTATCCTAATTCAGACCCTCCGATTCACACCACCCCGTGATGATTTTCTCACTCCTACTAGTGAATGTAATGTAACACACACCCATACAATGCTCACCACCCCGCGATGTTTTTTAGAAACACATCCTACATTGCCACTGCATGTTCCCTGTCCTCCCCATGCTGACCACACCGCGGTGCTTTTCTCCATCCTACATTGCCACTCACTGCCTATCCTAATTCAGACACTCCGGTTAACACCACCCCGTGATGTTTTTCTCACTCCTAGTAGTGAATGTAATGTAACACACACCAATCCAATGCGCACCACCCCGAGATGTTTTTCAGAAACCTATCCTACATTGCCACTGCATGTTCCCTGACCTCCCCATGCTGACCACCCCGCGGTGCTTTTCTCCATCCTACATTGCCACTCACTGCCTATCCTAATTCAGACCCTCCGATTCACACCACCCCGTGATGTTTTTCTCACTCCTAGTAGTGAATGTAATGTAACACACACCCATACAATGCGCACCACTCCGTGATGTTTTTCTCACTCCTAGTAGTGAACGTAATGTAACACACCAATACAATGCGCACCACCCCGCGATGCTTTTCAGAAACACATCCTACGTTGCCACTGCATGTTCCCTGACCTCCCCATGCTGACCACCCCGCGGTGCTTTTCTCCATCATACATTGCCACTCACTGCCTATCCTAATTCAGACCCTCCGATTCACACCACCCCGTGATGTTTCTCTCACTCTTAATAGTGAATGTAATGTAACACACACCCATACAATGCACACCACCCCGTGATATTTTTCTCACTCCTACTAGTGAATGTAATGTAACACACACCCATACAATGCGTACCACCCCGCGATGTTTTTCAGAATCCTATCCTACATTGCCACTGCATGTTCCCTGACCTCCCCATGCTGACCACCCCGCGGTGATTTTCTCCATCCTACATTGCCACTCACTGCCTATCCTAATTCAGACCCTCCGATTCACACCACCCCGTGATGTTTTTCTCACTCCTAGTAGTGAACGTAATGTAACACACCAATACAATGCGCACCACCCCCCGATGCTTTTCCGAAACCTATCCTACATTGCCACTGCATGTTCCCTGACCTCCCCATGCTGACCACCCCGCGGTGCTTTTCTCAATCCTACATTGCCACTCACTGCCTATCCTAATTCAGACCCTCCGATTCACACCACCCCGTGATGTTTTTCTCACTCCTACTAATGAATGTAATGTAACACACACCCATACAATGCGGACCACCCCGTGATGTTTTTCAGAAACCTATCCTACATTGCCACTGCATGTTCCCTGACCTCCCCATGCTGACCACCCCGCGGTGCTTTTCTCCATCCTACATTGCCACTCACTGCCTATCCTTATTCAGACCCTCCGATTCACACCACCCCGTGATGTTTTTCTCACTCCTACTAATGAATGTAATGTAACACACACCCATACAATGCGGACCACCCCGTGATGTTTTTCAGAAACCTATCCTACATTGCCACTGCATGTTCCCTGACCTCCCCATGCTGACCAGCCCGCGGTGCTTTTCTCCATCCTACATTGCCACTCACTGCCTATCCTTATTCAGACCCTCCGATTCACACCACCCCGTGATGTTTTTCTCACTCCTACTAGTGAATGTAATGTAACACACACCCATACAATGCGCACCACCCCGCGATGTTTTTCAGAAACCTATCCTACATTGCCACTGCATGTTCCCTGACCTCCCCATGCTGACCACCCCGCGGTGCTTTTCTCCATCCTACATTGCCACTCACTGCCTATCCTAATTCAGACCCTCCGATTCACACCACCCCGTGATGTTGTTCTCACTCCTAATAGTGAATGTAATGTAACACACACCCATACAATGCGCACCACCCCATGATGTTTTTCTCACTCCTACTAGTGAATGTAATGTAACACACACCCATACAATGAGCACCACCCCGCGATGTTTTTCAGAAACCTATCCTACATTGCCACTGCATGTTCCCTGACCTCCCCATGCTGACCACGCCGCGGTGCTTTTCTCCATCCTACATTGCCACTCACTGCCTATCCTAATTCAGACCCTCCGATTCACACCACCCCGTGATGTTTTTCTCACTCCTACTAGTGAATGTAATGTAACACACACCCATACAATGCGCACCACCCCGCGATGTTTTTCAGAAACACATTCTACATTGCCACTGCATGTTCCCTGACCTTTCCCATGCTGACCACACCGCGGTGCTTTTCTCCATCCTACATTGCCACTCACTGCCTATCCTAATTCAGACACTCCGGTTAACACCACCCCGTGAAGTTTTTCTCACTCCTAGTAGTGAATGTAATGTAACACACACCCATACAATGCGGACCACACGGTGATGTTTTTCAGAAACCTATCCTACATTGCCACTGCATGTTCCCTGACCTCCCCATGCTGACCACCCCTCGGTGCTTTTCTCCATCCTACATTGCCACTCACTGCCTATCCTAATTCAGACCCTCCGATTCACACCACCCCGTGATGTTTTTCACACTCCTACTAGTGAATGTAATGTAACACACACCCATACAATGCGCACCACCCCGCGATGTTTTTCAGAAACCTATCCTACATTGCCACTGCATGTTCCCTGACCTCCCCATACTGACCACCCGCGGTGCTTTTCTCCATCCTACATGCCACTCACTGCCTATCCTAATTCAGACCCTCCGATTCACACCACCCCGTGATGTTGTTCTCACTCCTAATAGTGAATGTAATGTAACACACACCCATACAATGCGCACCACCCCTCGATGTTTTTCAGAAACCTATCCTACATTGCCACTGCATGTTCCCTGACCTCCCCATGCTGACCACGCCGCGGTGCTTTTCTCCATCCTACATTGCCACTCACTGCCTATCCTAATTCAGACCCTCCGATTCACACCACCCCGTGATGATTTTCTCACTCCTACTAGTGAATGTAATGTAACACACACCCATACAATGCTCACCACCCCGCGATGTTTTTTAGAAACACATCCTACATTGCCACTGCATGTTCCCTGTCCTCCCCATGCTGACCACACCGCGGTGCTTTTCTCCATCCTACATTGCCACTCACTGCCTATCCTAATTCAGACACTCCGGTTAACACCACCCCGTGAAGTTTTTCTCACTCCTAGTAGTGAATGTAATGTAACACACACCCATACAATGCGCACCACCCCGTGATGTTTTTCTCACTCCTAGTAGTGAATGTAATGTAACACACACCAATCCAATGCGCACCACCCCGAGATGTTTTTCAGAAACCTATCCTACATTGCCACTGCATGTTCCCTGACCTCCCCATGCTGACCACCCCGCGGTGCTTTTCTCCATCCTACATTGCCACTCACTGCCTATCCTAATTCAGACCCTCCGATTCACACCACCCCGTGATGTTTTTCTCACTCCTAGTAGTGAATGTAATGTAACACACACCCATACAATGCGCACCACTCCGTGATGTTTTTCTCACTCCTAGTAGTGAACGTAATGTAACACACCAATACAATGCGCACCACCCCGCGATGCTTTTCAGAAACACATCCTACGTTGCCACTGCATGTTCCCTGACCTCCCCATGCTGACCACCCCGCGGTGCTTTTCTCCATCATACATTGCCACTCACTGCCTATCCTAATTCAGACCCTCCGATTCACACCACCCCGTGATGTTGTTCTCACTCTTAATAGTGAATGTAATGTAACACACACCCATACAATGCGCACCACCCCGTGATATTTTTCTCACTCCTACTAGTGAATGTAATGTAACACACACCCATACAATGCGTACCACCCCGCGATGTTTTTCAGAATCCTATCCTACATTGCCACTGCATGTTCCCTGAACTCCCCATGCTGACCACCCCGCGGTGATTTTCTCCATCCTACATTGCCACTCACTGCCTATCCTAATTCAGACCCTCCGATTCACACCACCCCGTGATGTTTTTCTCACTCCTAGTAGTGAACGTAATGTAACACACCAATACAATGCGCACCACCCCCCGATGCTTTTCCGAAACCTATCCTACATTGCCACTGCATGTTCCCTGACCTCCCCATGCTGACCACCCCGCGGTGCTTTTCTCAATCCTACATTGCCACTCACTGCCTATCCTAATTCAGACCCTCCGATTCACACCACCCCGTGATGTTTTTCTCACTCCTACTAATGAATGTAATGTAACACACACCCATACAATGCGGACCACCCCGTGATGTTTTTCAGAAACCTATCCTACATTGCCACTGCATGTTCCCTGACCTCCCCATGCTGACCACCCCGCGGTGCTTTTCTCCATCCTACATTGCCACTCACTGCCTATCCTTATTCAGACCCTCCGATTCACACCACCCCGTGATGTTTTTCTCACTCCTACTAATGAATGTAATGTAACACACACCCATACAATGCGGACCACCCCGTGATGTTTTTCAGAAACCTATCCTACATTGCCACTGCATGTTCCCTGACCTCCCCATGCTGACCAGCCCGCGGTGCTTTTCTCCATCCTACATTGCCACTCACTGCCTATCCTTATTCAGACCCTCCGATTCACACCACCCCGTGATGTTTTTCTCACTCCTACTAGTGAATGTAATGTAACACACACCCATACAATGCGCACCACCCCGCGATGTTTTTCAGAAACCTATCCTACATTGCCACTGCATGTTCCCTGACCTCCCCATGCTGACCACCCCGCGGTGCTTTTCTCCATCCTACATTGCCACTCACTGCCTATCCTAATTCAGACCCTCCGATTCACACCACCCCGTGATGTTGTTCTCACTCCTAATAGTGAATGTAATGTAACACACACCCATACAATGCGCACCACCCCATGATGTTTTTCTCACTCCTACTAGTGAATGTAATGTAACACACACCCATACAATGCGCACCACCCCGCGATGTTTTTCAGAAACCTATCCTACATTGCCACTGCATGTTCCCTGACCTCCCCATGCTGACCACGCCGCGGTGCTTTTCTCCATCCTACATTGCCACTCACTGCCTATCCTAATTCAGACCCTCCGATTCACACCACCCCGTGATGTTTTTCTCACTCCTACTAGTGAATTTAATGTAACACACACCCATACAATGCGCACCACCCCGCGATGTTTTTCAGAAACACATCCTACATTGCCACTGCATGTTCCCTGACCTCCCCATGCTGACCACCCCGCGGTGCTTTTCTCCATCCTACATTGCCACTCACTGCCTATCCTAATTCAGACACTCCGGTTAACACCACCCCGTGATGTTTTTCTCACTCCTAGTAGTGAATGTAATGTAACACACACCCATACAATGCGGACCACCCCGTGATGTTTTTCAGAAACCTATCCTACATTGCCACTGCATGTTCCCTGACCTCCCCATGCTGACCACCCCGCAGAGCTTTTCTCCATCCTACATTACCACTCACTGCCTATCCTAATTCAGACCCTCGGATTCACACCACCCCGTGATGTTTTTCTCACTCCTACTAGTGAATGTAATGTAACACACACCCATACAATGCGCACCACCCCGCGATGTTTTTCAGAAACCTATCCTACATTGCCACTGCATGTTCCCTGACCTCCCCATACTGACCACCCGGGGTGCTTTTCTCCATCCTACATGCCACTCACTGCATATCCTAATTCAGACCCTCCGATTCACACCACCCCGTGATGTTGTTCTCACTCCTTATAGTGAATGTAATGTAACACACACCCATACAATGTGCACCACCCCGTGATGTTTTTCTCACTCCTAGTAGTGAACGTAATGTAACACACCAATACAATGCGCACCACCCCGCGATGCTTTTCAGAAACACATCCTACATTGCCACTGCATGTTCCCTGACCTCCCCATGCTGACCACCCCGCGGTGCTTTTCTCCATCCTACATTGCCACTCACTGCCTATCCTAATTCAGACCCTCCGATTCACACCACCCTGTGATGATTTTCTCACTCCTAGTAGTGAATGTAATGTAACACACACCCATACAATGCGCACCACCCCGTGATGTTTTTCGCACTCCTAGTAGTGAACGTAATGTAACACACCAATACAATGCGCACCACCCCGCGATGCTTTTCAGAAACACATCCTACATTGCCACTGCATGTTCCCTGACATCCCCATGCTGACCAACCCGCGGTGTTTTTCTCCATCATACATTGCCACTCACTGCCTATCCTAATTCAGACCCTCCGATTCACACCACCCGGTGATGTTGTTCTCACTCCTAATAGTGAATGTAATGTAACACACACCCATACAATGCGCACCACCCCGTGATGTTTTTCTCACTCCTACTAGTGAATGTAATATAACACACACCCATACAATGCGTACCACCCCGCGATGTTTTTCAGAAACCTATCCTACATTGCCACTGCATGTTCCCTGACCTCCCCATGCTGAACACCCCGCGGTGCCTTTCTCCATCCTACATTGCCACTCACTGCCTATCCTAATTCAGACCCTCCGATTCACACCACCCCGTGATGTTTTTCTCACTCCTACTAGTGAATGTAATGTAACACACACCCATACAATGCCCACCACCCCGCGATGTTTTTCAGAAACACATCCTACATTGCCACTGCATGTTCCCTGACCTCCCCATGCTGACCACCCCGCGGTGCTTTTCTCCATCCTACATTGCCACTCTCTGCCTATCCTAATACAGACCCTCCGATTCACACCACCCCGTGATGTTTTTCACACTTCTACTAGTGAATGTAATGTAACACACACCCATACAATGCGCACCACCCCGCGATGTTTTTCAGAAACCTATCCTACATTGCCACTGCATGTTCCCTGACCTCCCCATGCTGACCACCCCTCGGTGCTTTTCTCCATCCTACATTGCCACTCACTGCCTATCCTAATTCAGACCCTCCGATTCACACCACCCCGTGATGTTTTTCTCACTCCTACTAGTGAATGTAATGTAACACACACCCATACAATGCGCACCACCCCGCGATGTTTTTCAGAAACCTATCCTACATTGCCACTGCATGTTCCCTGACCTCCCCATACTGACCACCCGCGGTGCTTTTCTCCATCCTACATGCCACTCACTGCATATCCTAATTCAGACCCTCCGATTCACACCACCACGTGATGTTGTTCTCACTCCTAATAGTGAATGTAATGTAACACACACCCATACAATGCGCACCAACCCGTGATGTTTTTCTCACTCCTACTAGTGAATGTAATGTAACACACACCCATACAATGCGCACCACCCCGCGATGTTTTTCAGAAACCTATCCTACATTGCCACTGCATGTTCCCTGACCTCCATATGCTGACCACGCCGCGGTGCGTTTCTCCATCCTACATTGCCACTCACTGCCTATCCTAATTCCCACCCTCCGATTCACACCACCCCGTGATGTTTTTCTCACTCCTACTAGTGAATGTAATGTAACACACACCCATACAATGCTCACCACCCCGCGATGTTTTTCAGAAACACATCCTACATTGCCACTGCATGTTCCCTGACCTCCCTATGCTGACCACCCCGCGGTGCTTTTCTCCATCCTACATTGCCACTCACTGCCTATCCTAATTCAGACACTCCGGTTAACACCACCCCGTGATGTTTTTCTCACTCCTAGTAGTGAATGTAATGTAACACACACCCATACAATGCGCACCACCCCGTGTTGTTTTTCTCACTCCTAGTAGTGAATGTAATGTAACACACACCAATCCAATGCGCACCACCCCGCGATGTTTTTCAGAAACCTATCCTACATTGCCACTGCATGTTCCCTGACCTCCCCATGCTGACCACCCCGCGGTGCTTTTCTCCATCCTACATTGCCACTCACTGCCTATCCTAATTCAGACCCTCCGATTCACACCACCCCGTGATGTTTTTCTCACTCCTAGTAGTGAATGTAATGTAACACACACCCATTCAATGCGCACCACCCCGTGATGTTTTTCTCACTCCTAGTAGTGAACGTAATGTAACACACCAATACAATGCGCACCACCCCGCGATGCTTTTCAGAAACACATCCTACATTGCCACTGCATGTTCCCTGACCTCCCCATGCTGACCACCCCGCGGTGCTTTTCTCCATCATACATTGCCACTCACTGCCTATCCTAATTCAGACCCTCCGATTCACACCACCCCGTGATGTTTTTCTCACTCCTACTAGTGAATGTAATGTAACACACACCCATACAATGCGCACCACCCCGCGATGTTTTTCAGAAACCTATCCTACATTGCCACTGCATGTTCCCTGACCTCCCCATACTGACCACCCGCGGTGCTTTTCTCCATCCTACATGCCACTCACTGCATATCCTAATTCAGACCCTCCGATTCACACCACCCCGTGATGTTTTTCTCACTCCTACTAGTGAATGTAATGTAACACACACCCATACAATGCGCACCACCCCGCGATGTTTTTCAGAAACCTATCCTACATTGCCACTGCATGTTCCCTGACCTCCCCATGCTGACCACCCCTCGGTGCTTTTCTCCATCCTACATTGCCACTCACTGCCTATCCTAATTCAGACCCTCCGATTCACACCACCCCGTGATGTTTTTCTCACTCCTACTAGTGAATGTAATGTAACACACACCCATACAATGCGCACCACCCCGCGATGTTTTTCAGAAACCTATCCTACATTGCCACTGCATGTTCCCTGACCTCCCCATACTGACCACCCGCGGTGCTTTTCTCCATCCTACATGCCACTCACTGCATATCCTAATTCAGACCCTCCGATTCACACCACACCGTGATGTTGTTCTCACTCCTAATAGTGAATGTAATGTAACACACACCCATACAATGCGCACCAACCCGTGATGTTTTTCTCACTCCTACTAGTGAATGTAATGTAACACACACCCATACAATGCGCACCACCCCGCGATGTTTTTCAGAAACCTATCCTACATTGCCACTGCATGTTCCCTGACCTCCATATGCTGACCACGCCGCGGTGCGTTTCTCCATCCTACATTGCCACTCACTGCCTATCCTAATTCACACCCTCCGATTCACACCACCCCGTGATGTTTTTCTCACTCCTACTAGTGAATGTAATGTAACACACACCCATACAATGCTCACCACCCCGCGATGTTTTTCAGAAACACATCCTACATTGCCACTGCATGTTCCCTGACCTCCCTATGCTGACCACCCCGCGGTGCTTTTCTCCATCCTACATTGCCACTCACTGCCTATCCTAATTCAGACACTCCGGTTAACACCACCCCGTGATGTTTTTCTCACTCCTAGTAGTGAATGTAATGTAACACACACCCATACAATGCGCACCACCCCGTGTTGTTTTTCTCACTCCTAGTAGTGAATGTAATGTAACACACACCAATCCAATGCGCACCACCCCGCGATGTTTTTCAGAAACCTATCCTACATTGCCACTGCATGTTCCCTGACCTCCCCATGCTGACCACCCCGCGGTGCTTTTCTCCATCCTACATTGCCACTCACTGCCTATCCTAATTCAGACCCTCCGATTCACACCACCCCGTGATGTTTTTCTCACTCCTAGTAGTGAATGTAATGTAACACACACCCATACAATGCGCACCACCCCGTGATGTTTTTCTCACTCCTAGTAGTGAACGTAATGTAACACACCAATACAATGCGCACCACCCCGCGATGCTTTTCAGAAACACATCCTACATTGCCACTGCATGTTCCCTGACCTCCCCATGCTGACCACCCCGCGGTGCTTTTCTCCATCCTACATTGCCACTCACGGCCTATCCTAATTCAGACCCTCCGATTCACACCACCCCGTGATGTTGTTCTCACTCTTAATAGTGAATGTAATGTAACACACACCCATACAATGCGCACCACCCCGTGATATTTTTCTCACTCCTACTAGTGAATGTAATGTAACACACACCCATACAAGGCGTACCACCCCGCGATGTTTTTCAGAAACCTATCCTACATTGCCACTGCATGTTCCCTGACCTCCCCATCCTGACCACCCCGCGGTGATTTTCTCCATCCTACATTGCCACTCACTGCCTATCCTAATTCAGACCCTCCGATTCACACCACCCCGTGATGTTTTTCTCACTCCTACTAGTGAATGTAATGTAACACACACCCATACAATGCCCACCACCCCGCGATGTTTTTCAGAAACACATCCTACATTGCCACTGCATGTTCCCTGACCTCCCCATGCTGACCACCCCGCGGTGCTTTTCTCCATCCTACATTGCCACTCTCTGCCTATCCTAATACAGACCCTCCGATTCACACCACCCCGTGATGTTTTTCTCACTCCTACTAGTGAATGTAATGTAACACACACCCATACAATGCGCACCACCCCGCGATGTTTTTCAGAAACCTATCCTACATTGCCACTGCATGGTCCCTGACCTCCCCATGCTGACCACCCCTCGGTGCTTTTCTCCATCCTACATTGCCACTCACTGCCTATCCTAATTCAGACCCTCCGATTCACACCACCCCGTGATGTTTTTCTCACTCCTACTAGTGAATGTAATGTAACACACACCCATACAATGCGCACCACCCCGCGATGTTTTTCAGAAACCTATCCTACATTGCCACTGCATGTTCCCTGACCTCCCCATACTGACCACCCCGCGGTGCTTTTCTCCATCCTACATGCCACTCACTGCATATCCTAATTCAGACCCTCCGATTCACACCACCCCGTGATGTTGTTCTCACTCCTAATAGTGAATGTAATGTAACACACACCGATACAATGCGCACCAACCCGTGATGTTTTTCTCACTCCTACTAGTGAATGTAATGTAACACACACCCATACAATGCGCACCACCCCGCGATGTTTTTCAGAAACCTATCCTACATTGCCACTGCATGTTCCCTGACCTCCATATGCTGACCACGCCGCGGTGCGTTTCTCCATCCTACATTGCCACTCACTGCCTATCCTAATTCACACCCTCCGATTCACACCACCCCGTGATGTTTTTCTCACTCCTACTAGTGAATGTAATGTAATACACACCCATACAATGCTCACCACCCCGCGATGTTTTTCAGAAACACATCCTACATTGCCACTGCATGTTCCCTGACCTCCCTATGCTGACCACCCCGCGGTGCTTTTCTCCATCCTACATTGCCACTCACTGCCTATCCTAATTCAGACACTCCGGTTAACACCACCCCGTGATGTTTTTCTCACTCCTAGTAGTGAATGTAATGTAACACACACCCATACAATGCGCACCACCCCGTGTTGTTTTTCTCACTCCTAGTAGTGAATGTAATGTAACACACACCAATCCAATGCGCACCACCCCGCGATGTTTTTCAGAAACCTATCCTACATTGCCACTGCATGTTCCCTGACCTCCCCATGCTGACCACCCCGCGGTGCTTTTCTCCATCCTACATTGCCACTCACTGCCTATCCTAATTCAGACCCTCCGATTCACACCACCCCGTGATGTTTTTCTCACTCCTACTAGTGAATGTAATGTAACACACACCCATACAATGCGCACCACCCCGTGATGTTTTTCTCACTCCTAGTAGTGAACGTAATGTAACACACCAATACAATGCGCACCACCCCGCGATGCTTTTCAGAAACACATCCTACATTGCCACTGCATGTTCCCTGACCTCCCCATGCTGACCACCCCGCGGTGCTTTTCTCCATCATACATTGCCACTCACTGCCTATCCTAATTCAGACCCTCCGATTCACACCACCCCGTGATGTTGTTCTCACTCTTAATAGTGAATGTAATGTAACACACACCCATACAATGCGCACCACCCCGTGATATTTTTCTCACTCCTACTAGTGAATGTAATGTAACACACACCCATACAAGGCGTACCACCCCGCGATGTTTTTCAGAAACCTATCCTACATTGCCACTGCATGTTCCCTGACCTCCCCATCCTGACCACCCCGCGGTGATTTTCTCCATCCTACATTGCCACTCACTGCCTATCCTAATTCAGACCCTCCGATTCACACCACCCCGTGATGTTTTTCTCACTCCTACTAGTGAATGTAATGTAACACACACCCATACAATGGGCACCACCCCGCGATGTTTTTCAGAAACACATCCTACATTGCCACTGCATGTTCCCTGACCTCCCCATGCTGACCACCCCGCGGTGCTTTTCTCCATCCTACATTGCCACTCACTGCCTATCCTAATTCAGACACTCCTGTTAACACCACCCCGTGATGTTTTTCTCACTCCTAGTAGTGAATGTAATGTAA
Source organism: Cavia porcellus (assembly GCF_034190915.1). Classification (NCBI taxonomy): domain Eukaryota; kingdom Metazoa; phylum Chordata; class Mammalia; order Rodentia; family Caviidae; genus Cavia; species Cavia porcellus. The sequence continues at coordinate 21,636 of NW_026947796.1, forward strand.
CACACACCCATACAATGCGCACCAACCCGTGATGTTTTTCTCACTCCTAGTAGTGAATGTAATGTAACACACACCAATCCAATGCGCACCACCCCGCGATGTTTTTCAGAAACCTATCCTACATTGCCACTGCATGTTCCCTGACCTCCCCATGCTGACCACCCCGCGGTGCTTTTCTCCATCCTACATTGCCACTCACTGCCTATCCTAATTCAGACCCTCCGATTCACACCACCCCGTGATGATTTTCTCACTCCTAGTAGTGAATGTAATGTAACACACACCCATACAATGCGCACCACCCCGTGATGTTTTTCGCACTCCTAGTAGTGAACGTAATGTAACACACCAATACAATGGGCACCACCCCGCGATGCTTTTCAGAAACACATCCTACATTGCCACTGCATGTTCCCTGACCTCCCCTTGCTGACCACCCCGCGGTGCTTTTCTCCATCATACATTGCCACTCACTGCCTATCCTAATTCAGACCCTCCGATTCACACCACCCCGTGATGTTGTTCTCACTCCTAATAGTGAATGTAATGTAACACACACCCATTCAATGCGCACCACCCCGTGATGTTTTTCTCACTCCTACTAGTGAATGTAATGTAAAACACACCCATACAATGCGTACCACCCCGTGATGCTTTTCAGAAACCTATCCTACATTGCCACTGCATGTTCCGTGACCTCCCCATGCTGACCACCCCGCGGTGCTTTTCTCCATCATACATTGCCACTCAATGCCTATCCTAATTCAGACCCTCCGATTCACACCACCCCGTGATGTTGTTCTCACTCCTAATAGTGAATGTAATGTAACACACACCCATACAATGCGCACCACCCCCTGATGTTTTTCTCACTCCTACTAGTGAATGTAAGGTAACACACACCCATACAATGCGTACCACCCCGCGATGTTTTTCAGAAACCTATCCTACATTGCCACTGCATGTTCCCTGACCTCCCCATGCTGACCACCCCGCGGTGCTTTTCTCCATCCTACATTGCCACTCACTGCCTATCCTAATTCAGACCCTCCGATTCACACCACCCCGTGATGTTTTTCTCACTCCTACTAGTGAATGTAATGTAACACACACCCATACAATGCGCACCACTCCGCGATGTTTTCCAGAAACCTATCCTACATTGCCACTGCATGTTCCCTGACCTCCCCATGCTGACCACCCCGCGGTGCTTTTCTCCATCCTCCATTGCAACTCACTGCCTATCCTAATTCAGACCCTCCGATTCACACCACCCCGTGATGTTGTTCTCACTCCTAATAGTGAATGTAATGTAACACACACCCATACAATGGCCACCACCCCGTGATGTTTTTCTCACTCCTAGTAGTGAATGTAATGTAACACACACCCATACAATGCGCACCACCCCGCGAAGTTTTTCAGAAACACATCCTACATTGCCACTGCATGTTCCCTGACCTCCCCATGCTGACCACCCCGCGGTGCTTTTCTGATCCTACATTGCCACTCACTGCCTATCCTAATTCAGACACTCCGGTTAACACCACCCCGTGATGTTTTTCTCACTCCTAGTAGTGAATGTAATGTAACACACACCCATACAATGCGCACCACCCCGTGATGTTTTTCTCACTCCTACTAGTGAATGTAATGTAACACACACCAATCCAATGCGCACCACCCCGCGATGTTTTTCAGAAACCTATCCTACATGGCCACTGCATGTTCCCTGACCTCCCCATGCTGACCAGGCCGCGGTGCTTTTCTCCATCCTACATTGCCACTCACTGCCTATCCTAAATCAGACCCTCCGATTCACACCACCCCGTGATGTTTTTCTCACTCCTATTAGTGAATGTAATGTAACACACACCCATACAATGCGCACCACCCCGTGATGTTTTTCTCACTCCTAGTAGTGAACGTAATGTAACACACCAATACAATGCGCACCACCCCGCGATGCTTTTCAGAAACACATCCTACATTGCCACTGCATGTTCCCTGACCTCCCCATGCTGACCAACCCGCGGTGCTTTTCTCCATCATACATTGCCACTCACTGCCTATCCTAATTCAGACCCTCCGATTCACACCACCCCGTGATGTTGTTCTCACTCCTAATAGTGAATGTAATGTAACACACACCCATACAATGCGCACCACCCCGTGATGTTTTTCTCACACCTACTAGTGAATGTAATATAACACACACCCATACAATGCGTACCACCCCGCGATGTTTTTCAGAAACCTATCCTACATTGCCACTGCATGTTCCCTGACCTCCCCATGCTGACCACCCCGCGCTGCTTTTCTCCATCCTACATTGCCACTCACTGCCTATCCTAATTCAGACCCTCCGATTCACACCACCCCGTGATGTTTTTCTCACTCCTACTAGTGAATGTAATGTAACACACACCCATACAATGCCCACCACCCCGCGATGTTTTTCAGAAACACATCCTACATTGCCACTGCATGTTCCCTGACCTCCCCATGCTGACCACCCCGAGGTGCTTTTCTCCATCCTACATTGCCACTCACAGCCTATCCTAATTCAGACCCTCCGATTCACACCACCCCGTGATGTTTTTCTCACTCCTACTAGTGAATGTAATGTAACACACACCCATACAATGCGCACCACCCCGCGATGTTTTACAGAAACCTATCCTACATTGCCACTGCATGTTCCCTGACCTCCCCATGCTGACCACCCCGCGGTGCTTTTCTCCATCCTCCATTGCCACTCACTGCCTATCCTAATTCAGACCCTCCGATTCACACCACCCCGTGATGTTGTTCTCACTCCTAATAGTGAATGTAATGTAACACACACCCATACAATGCGCACCACCCCGTGATGTTTTTCTCACTCCTACTAGTGAATGTAATGTAACACACACCCATACAATGCGCACCACCCCGCGATGTTTTTCAGAAACCTATCCTACATTGCCACTGCATGTTCCCTGACCTCCCCATGCTGACCACGCCGCGGTGCTTTTCTCCATCCTACATTGCCACTCAGTGCCCATCCTAATTCAGACCCTCCGATTCACACCACCCCGTGATGTTTTTGTCACTCCTACTAGTGAATGTAATGTAACACACACCCATACAATGCGCACCACCCCGTGATGTTTTTCTCACTCCTAGTAGTGAACGTAATGTAACACACCAATACAATGCGCACCACCCCGCGATGCTTTTCAGAAACACATCCTACATTGCCACTGCATGTTCCCTGACCTCCCCATGCTGACCACCCCGCGGTGCTTTTCTCCATCATACATTGCCACTCACTGCCTATCCTAATTCAGACCCTCCGATTCACACCACCCCGTGATGTTGTTCTCACTCCTAATAGTGAATGTAATGTAACACACACCCATACAATGCGCACCACCCCGTGATGTTTTTCTCACTCCTACTAGTGAATGTAATATAACACACACCCATACAATGCGTACCACCCCGCGATGTTTTTCAGAAACCTATCCTACATTGCCACTGCATGTTCCCTGACCTCCCCATGCTGACCACCCCGCGGTGCTTTTCTCCATCCTACATTGCCACTCACTGCCTATCCTAATTCAGACCCTCCGATTCACACCACCCCGTGATGTTTTTCTCACTCCTACTAGTGAATGTAATGTAACACACACCCATACAATGCGCACCACCCCGCGATGTTTTTCAGAAACACATCCTATTTTGCCACTGCATGTTCCCTGACCTCCCCATGCTGACCACCCCGCGGTGCTTTTCTCCATCCTACATTGCCACTCACTGCCTATCCTAATTCAGACACTCCGGTTAACACCACCCCGTGATGTTTTTCTCACTCCTAGTAGTGAATGTAATGTAACACACACCCATACAATGCGCACCACCCCGTGATGTTTTTCTCACTCCTAGTAGTGAATGTAATGTAACACACACCAATCCAATGCGCACCACCCCGCGATGTTTTTCAGAAACCTATCCTACATTGCCACTGCATGTTCCCTGACCACCCCATGCTGACCACCCCGCGGTGCTTTTCTCCATCCTACATTGCCACTCACTGCCTATCCTAATTTAGACCCTCCGATTCACACCACCCCATGATGATTTTCTCACTCCTAGTAGTGAATGTAATGTAACACACACCCATACAATGCGCACCACCCTGCGATGTTTTTCAGAAACACATCCTACATTGCCACTGCATGTTCCCTGACCTCCCCATGCTGACCACCCCGCGGTGCTTTTCTCCATTATGCATTGCCACTCACTGCCTATCCTAATTCAGACCCTCCGATTCACACCACCCGTGATGTTGTTCTCACTAATAATAGTGAATGTAATGTAACACACACCCATACAATGCGCACCACCCCGTGATGTTTTTCTCACTCCTACTAGTGAATGTAATGTAACACACACCCATACAATGCTCACCACCCTGCGATGTTTTTCAGAAACACATCCTACATTGCCACTGCATGTTCCCTGACCTCCCCATGCTGACCACCCCGCGGTGCTTTTCTCCATCCTACATTGCCACTCACTGCCTATCCTAATTCAGACCCTCTGATTCACACCACCCCGTCATGTTGTTCTCACTAATAATAGTGAATGTAATGTAACACACACCCATACAATGCGCACCACCCCGTGATGTTTTTCTCACTCCTACTAGTGAATGTAATGTAACACACACCCATACAATGCGTACCACCCCGCGATGTTTTTCAGAAACCTATCATACTTTGCCACTGCATGTTCCCTGACCTCCCAATGCTGACCACCCCGCGGTGCTTTTCTCCATCCTACATTGCCAATAACTGCCTATCCTAATTCAGACACTCCGATTCACACCACCCCGTGATGTATTTCTCACTCCTACTAGTAAATGTAATGTAACACACACCCATACAATGCGCACCAACCCGCGGTGTTTTTCAGAAACACATCCTACATTGCCACTGCATGTTCCCTGACCTCCCCATGCTGACCACCCCGCGGTGCTTTTCTCCATCCTACATTGCCACTCACAGCCTATCCTAATTCAGACACTCCGGTTAACACCACCCCGTGATGTTTTTCTCACTCCTAGTAGTGAATGTAATGTAACACACACCCATACAATGCGCACCACCCCGTGATGTTTTTCTCACTGCTAGTAGTGAATGTAATGTAACACACACCAATCCAATACGCACCACCCCGCGATGTTTTTCAGAAACCTATCCTACATTGCCACTGCATGTTCCCTGACCACCCCATGCTGACCACCCCGCGGTGCTTTTCTCCATCCTACATTGCCACTCACTGCCTATCCTAATTTAGACCCTCCGATTCACACCACCCCATGATGATTTTCTCACTCCTAGTAGTGAATGTAATGTAACACACACCCATACAATGCGCACCACCCTGCGATGTTTTTCAGAAACACATCCTACATTGCCACTGCATGTTCCCTGACCTCCCCATGCTGACCACCCCGCGGTGCTTTTCTCCATTATGCATTGCCACTCACTGCCTATCCTAATTCAGACCCTCCGATTCACACCACCCGTGATGTTGTTCTCACTAATAATAGTGAATGTAATGTAACACACACCCATACAATGCGCACCACCCCGTGATGTTTTTCTCACTCCTACTAGTGAATGTAATGTAACACACACCCTTACAATGCGGACCACCCCGTGATGTTTTTCAGAAACCTATCATACATTGCCACTGCATGTTCCCTGACCTCCCCATGCTGACCACCCCGCGGTGCTTTTCTCCATCCTACATTGCCACTCACTGCCTATCCTAATTCAGACCCTCCGATTCACACCACCCCGTGATGATTTTCTCACTCCTACTAGTGAATGTAATGTAACACACACCCATACAATGCGCACCACCTCGCGATGTTTTTCAGAAACCTATCCTACATTGCCACTGCATGTTCCCTGACCTCCCCATGCTGACCACCCCGCGGTGCTTTTCTCCATCATACATTGCCACTCACTGCCTAACCTAATTCAGACCCTCCGATTCACACCACCCCGTGATGTTGTTCTCACTCCTAATAGTGAATGTAATGTAACACACACCCATACAATGCGCACCACCCCGTGATGTTTTTCTCACTCCTACTAGTGAATGTAATGTAACACACACCCATACAATGCGCACCACCCCTCGATGTTTTTCAGAAACCTATCCTACATTGCCACTGCATGTTCCCTGACCTCCCCATGCTGACCACGCCGCGGTGCTTTTCTCCATCCTACATTGCCACTCACTGCCTATCCTAATTCAGACCCTCCGATTCACACCACCCCGTGATGTTTTTGTCACTCCTACTAGTGAATGTAATGTAACACACACCCATACAATGCGCACCACCCCGTGATGTTTTTCTCACTCCTAGTAGTGAACGTAATGTAACACACCAATACAATGCGCACCACCCCGCGATGCTTTTCAGAAACACATCCTACATTGCCACTGCATGTTCCCTGACCTCCCCATGCTGACCACCCCACGGTGCTTTTCTCCATCATACATTGCCACTCACTGCCTATCCTAATTCAGACCCTCCGATTCACACCACCCCGTGATGTTGTTCTCACTCCTAATAGTGAATGTAATGTAAAACACACCCATACAATGCGCACCACCCCGTGATGTTTTTCTCACTCCTACTAGTGAATGTAATATAACACACACCCATACAATGCGTACCACCCCGCGATGTTTTTCAGAAACCTATCCTACATTGCCACTGCATGTTCCCTGACCTCCCCATGCTGACCACCCCGCGGTGCTTTTCTCCATCCTACATTGCCACTCACTGCCTATCCTAATTCAGACCCTCCGATTCACACCACCCCGTGATGTTTTTCTCACTCCTACTAGTGAATGTAATGTAACACACACCCATACAATGCGCACCACCCCGCGATGTTTTTCAGAAACACATCCTACATTGCCACTGCATGTTCCATGACCTCCCCATGCTGACCACCCCGCGGTGCTTTTCTCCATCCTACATTGCCACTCACTGCCTATCCTAATTCAGACACTCCGGTTAACACCACCCCGTGATGTTTTTCTCACTCCTAGTAGTGAATGTAATGTAACACACACCCATACAATGCGCACCACCCCGTGATGTTTTTCTCACTCCTAGTAGTGAATGTAATGTAACACACACCAATCCAATGCGCACCACCCCGCGATGTTTTTCAGAAACCTATCCTACATTGCCACTGCATGTTCCTTGACCACCCCATGCTGACCACCCCGCGGTGCTTTTCTCCATCCTACATTGCCACTCACTGCCTATCCTAATTCAGATCCTCCGATTCACACCACCCTGTGATGATTTTCTCACTCCTAATAGTGAATGTAATGTAACACACACTCATACAATGCGCACCACCCCGTGATGTTTTTCTCACTCCTAGTAGTGAACGTAATGTAACATACCAATACAATGCGCACCACCCCGCGATGCTTTTCAGAAACCTATCCTACATTGCCACTGCATGTTCCCTGACCTCCCCTTGCTGACCACCCCGCGGTGCTTTTCTCCATCATACATTGCCACTCACTGCCTATCCTAATTCAGACCCTCCGATTCACACCACCCCGTGATGTTGTTCTCACTCCTAATAGTGAATGTAATGTAACACACACCCATACAATGCGTACCACCCCGCGATGTTTTTCAGAAACCTATCATACATTGCCACTGCATGTTCCCTGACCTCCCAATGCTGACCACCCCGCGGTGCTTTTCTCCATCCTACATTGCCAATAACTGCCTATCCTAATTCAGACACTCCGATTCACACCACCCCGTGATGTATTTCTCACTCCTACTAGTAAATGTAATGTAACACACACCCATACAATGCGCACCAACCCGCGGTGTTTTTCAGAAACACATCCTACATTGCCACTGCATGTTCCCTGACCTCCCCATGCTGACCACCCCGCGGTGCTTTTCTCCATCCTACATTGCCACTCACAGCCTATCCTAATTCAGACACTCCGGTTAACACCACCCCGTGATGTTTTTCTCACTCCTAGTAGTGAATGTAATGTAACACACACCCATACAATGCGCACCACCCCGTGATGTTTTTCTCACTGCTAGTAGTGAATGTAATGTAACACACACCAATCCAATACGCACCACCCCGCGATGTTTTTCAGAAACCTATCCTACATTGCCACTGCATGTTCCCTGACCACCCCATGCTGACCACCCCGCGGTGCTTTTCTCCATCCTACATTGCCACTCACTGCCTATCCTAATTTAGACCCTCCGATTCACACCACCCCATGATGATTTTCTCACTCCTAGTAGTGAATGTAATGTAACACACACCCATACAATGCGCACCACCCTGCGATGTTTTTCAGAAACACATCCTACATTGCCACTGCATGTTCCCTGACCTCCCCATGCTGACCACCCCGCGGTGCTTTTCTCCATCATGCATTGCCACTCACTGCCTATCCTAATTCAGACCCTCCGATTCACACCACCCGTGATGTTGTTCTCACTAATAATAGTGAATGTAATGTAACACACACCCATACAATCCGCACCACCCCGTGATGTTTTTCTCACTCCTACTAGTGAATGTAATGTAACACACACCCATACAATGCGGACCACCCCGTGATGTTTTTCAGAAACCTATCATACATTGCCACTGCATGTTCCCTGACCTCCCCATGCTGACCACCCCGCGGTGCTTTTCTCCATCCTACATTGCCACTCACTGACTATCCTAATTCAGACCCTCCGATTCACACCACCCCGTGATGATTTTCTCACTCCTACTAGTGAATGTAATGTAACACACACCCATACAATGCGCACCACCCCGCGATGTTTTTCAGAAACCTATCCTACATTGCCACTGCATGTTCCCTGACCTCCCCATGCTGACCACCCCGCGGTGCTTTTCTCCATCCTACATTGCCACTCACTGCCTATCCTAATTCAGACCCTCCGATTCACACCACCCCGTGATGTTGTTCTCACTCCTAATAGTGAATGTAATGTAACACACACCCATATAATGCGCACCACCCCGTGATGTTTTTCTCACTCCTTCTAGTGAATGTAATGTAACACACACTCATACAATGCGCACCACCCCGCGATGTTTTTCAGAAACCTATGCTACATTGCCACTGCATGTTCCCTGACCTCCCCATGCTGACCACGCCGCGGTGCTTTTCTCCATCCTACATTGCCACTCACTGCCTAACCTAATGCAGACCCTCCGATTCACACCACCCCGTGATGTTTTTCTCACTCCTACTAGTGAATGTAATGTAACACACACCCATACAATGCGCACAACCCCGCGATGTTTTTCAGAAACACATCCTACATTGCCACTGCATGTTCCCTGACCTCCCCATGCTGACCACCCCGCGGTGCTTTTCTCCATCCTACATTGCCACTCACTGCCTATCCTAATTCAGACACTCCGGTTAACACCACCTCGTGATGTTTTTCTCACTCCTAGTAGTGAATGTAATGTAACACACACCCATACAATGCGCACCACCCCGTGATGTTTTTCTCACTCCTAGTAGTGAATGTAATGTAACACACACCAATCCAATGCGCACCACCCCGCGATGTTTTTCAGAAACCTATCCTACATTGCCTCTGCATGTTCCCTGACCTCCCCATGCTGACCACCCCGCGGTGCTTTTCTCCATCCTACATTGTCACTCACTGCCTATCCTAATTCAGACCCTCCGATTCACACCACCCCGTGATGTTGTTCTCACTCTTAATAGTGAATGTAATGTAACACACACCCATACAATGCGCACCACCCGTGATGTTTTTCTCACTCCTACTAGTGAATGTAATGTAACACACACCCATACAATGCGTACCACCCCGCGATGTTTTTCAGAAACCTATCCTACATTGCCACTGCATGTTCCCTGACCTCCCCATGCTGACCACCCCGCGGTGCTTTTCTCCATCCTACATTGCCACTCACTGCCTATCCTAATTCAGACCCTCCGATTCACACCACCCCGTGATGTTTTTCTCACTCCTAGTAGTGAATGTAATGTAACACACACCCATACAATGCGCACTACCCCGCGATGTTTTTCAGAAACACATCCTACATTGCCACTGCATGTTCCCTGACTTCCCCATGCTGACCACCCCGCGGTGCTTTTCTCCACCCTACATTGCCAATCACTGCCTATCCTAATTCAGACACTCCGGTTAACACCACCCCGTGATGTTTTTCTCACTCCTAGTAGTGAATGTAATGTAACACACACCCATACAATGCGCACCACCCCGTGATGTTTTTCTCACTCCTAGTAGTGAATGTAATGTAACACACACCCATACAATGCGCACCACCCCGTGATGTTTTTCTCACTCCTAGTAGTGAACGTAATGTAACACACCAATACAATGCGCATCACCCCGCGATGCTTTTCAGAAACACATGCTACATTGCCACTGCATGTTCCCTGACCTCCCCATGCTGACCACCCCGCGGTGCTTTTCTCCATCATACATTGCCACTCACTGCCTATCCTAATTCAGACCCTCCGATTCACACCACCCCGTGATGTTGTTCTCACTCCTAATAGTGAATGTAATGTAACACACACCCATACAATGCGCACCACCCCGTGATGTTTTTCTCACTCCTACTAATGAATGTAATGTAACACACACCCATACAATGCGCACCACCCCGCGATGTTTTTCAGAAACCTATCCTACATTGCCACTGCATGTTCCCTGACCTCCCCATGCTGACCACGCCGCGGTGCTTTTCTCCATCCTACATTGCCACTCACTGCCTATCCTAATTCAGTCCCTCCGATTCACACCACCCCGTGATGTTTTTGTCACTCCTACTAGTGATTGTAATGTAACACACACCCATACAATGCGCACCACCCCGTGATGTTTTTCTCACTCCTAGTAGTGAACGTAATGTAACACACCAATACAATGCGCACCACCCCGCGATGCTTTTCAGAAACACATCCTACATTGCCACTGCATGTTCCCTGACCTCCCCATGCTGACCAACCCGCGGTGCTTTTCTCCATCCTACATTGCCACTCACTGCCTATCCTAATTCAGACCCTCCGATTCACACCACCCCGTGATGTTTTTCTCACTCCTACTAGTGAATGTAATGTAACACACACCCATACAATGCGCACCACCCCGCGATGTTTTTCAGAAACACATCCTACATTGCCACTGCATGTTCCCTGACCTCCCCATGCTGACCACCCCGCGGTGCTTTTCTCCATCGTACATTGCCACTCACTGCCTATCCTAATTCAGACACTCCGGTTAACACCACCCCGTGATGTTTTTCTCACTCCTAGTAGTGAATGTAATGTAACACACACCCATACAATGCGCACCACCCCGTGATGTTTTTCTCACTCCTAGTAGTGAATGTAATGTAACACACACCAATCCAATGCGCACCACCCCGCGATGTTTTTCAGAAACCTATCCTACATTGCCACTGCATGTTCCCTGACCACCCCATGCTGACCACCCCGCGGTGCTTTTCTCCATCCTACATTGCCACTCACTGCCTATCCTAATTCAGATCCTCCGATTCACACCACCCTGTGATGATTTTCTCACTCCTAATAGTGAATGTAATGTAACACACACCCATACAATGCGCACCACCCCGTGATGTTTTCTCACTCCTAGTAGTGAACGTAATGTAACATACCAATACAATGCGCACCACCCCGCGATGCTTTTCAGAAACCTATCCTACATTGCCACTGCATGTTCCCTGACCTCCCCTTGCTGATCACCCCGCGGTGCTTTTCTCCATCATACATTGCCACTCATAGCCTATCCTAATTCAGACCCTCCGATTCACACCACCCCGTGATGTTGTTCTCACTCCTAGTAGTGAATGTAATGTAACACACACCCATACAATGCGCACCACACCGTGATGTTTTTCTCACTCCTACTAGTGAATTTAATGTAACACACACCCATACAATGCGTACCACCCCGCGATGTTTTTCAGAAACCTATCCTACATTGCCACTGCATGTTCCGTGACCTCCCCATGCTGACCACCCCGCGGTGCTTTTCTCCATCCTACATTGCCACTCACTGCCTATCCTAATTCAGACCCTCCGATTCACACCACCCCGTGATGTTTTTCTCACTCCTACTAGTGAATGTAATGTAACACACACCCATACAATGCTCACCACCCTGCGATGTTTTTCAGAAACACATCCTACATTGCCACTGCATGTTCCCTGACCTCCCCATGCTGACCACCCCGCGGTGCTTTTCTCCATCCTACATTGCCACTCACTGCCTATCCTAATTCAGACCCTCCGATTCACACCACCCCGTCATGTTGTTCTCACTAATAATAGTGAATGTAATGTAACACACACCCATACAATGCGCACCACCCCGTGATGTTTTTCTCACTCCTACTAGTGAATGTAATGTAACACACACCCATACAATGCGTACCACACCGCGATGTTTTTCAGAAACCTATCATACATTGCCACTGCATGTTCCCTGACCTCCCAATGCTGACCACCCCGCGGTGCTTTTCTCCATCCTATATTGCCAATAACTGCCTATCCTAATTCAGACACTCCGATTCACACCACCCCGTGATGTATTTCTCACTCCTACTAGTAAATGTAATGTAACACACACCCATACAATGCGCACCACCCCGCGCTGTTTTTCAGAAACACATCCTACATTGCCACTGCATGTTCCCTGACCTCCCCATGCTGACCACCCCGCGGTGCTTTTCTCCATCCTACATTGCCACTCACAGCCTATCCTAATTCAGACACTCCGGTTAACACCACCCCGTGATGTTTTTCTCACTCCTAGTAGTGAATGTAATGTAACACACACCCATACAATGCGCACCACCCCGTGATGTTTTTCTCACTGCTAGTAGTGAATGTAATGTAACACACACCAATCCAATGCGCACCACCGCGCGATGTTTTTCAGAAACCTATCCTACATTGCCACTGCATGTTCCCTGACCACCCCATGCTGACCACCCCGCGGTGCTTTTCTCCATCCTACATTGCCACTCACTGCCTATCCTAATTTAGACCCTCCGATTCACACCACCCCATGATGATTTTCTCACTCCTAGTAGTGAATGTAATGTAACACACACCCATACAATGCGCACCACCCTGCGATGTTTTTCAGAAACACATCCTACATTGCCACTGCATGTTCCCTGACCTCCCCATGCTGACCACCCCGCGGTGCTTTTCTCCATCAGGCATTGCCACAAACTGCCTATCCTAATTCAGACCCTCCGATTCACACCACCCGTGATGTTGTTCTCACTAATAATAGTGAATGTAATGTAACACACACCCATACAATGCGCACCACCCCGTGATGTTTTTCTCACTCCTACTAGTGAATGTAATGTAACACACACCCATACAATGCGGACCACCCCGTGATGTTTTTCAGAAACCTATCATACATTGCCACTGCATGTTCCCTGACCTCCCCATGCTGACCACCCCGCGGTGCTTTTCTCCATCCTACATTGCCACTCACTGCCTATCCTAATTCAGACCCTCCGATTCACACCACCCCGTGATGTTTTTCTCACTCCTACTAGTGAATGTAATGTAACACACACCCATACAATGCGCACCACCCCGCGATGTTTTTCAGAAACCTATCCTACATTGCCACTGCATGTTCCCTGACCTCCCCATGCTGACCACCCCGCGGTGCTTTTCTCCATCCTACATTGCCACTCACTGCCTATCCTAATTCAGACACTCCGGTTAACACAATCCCGTGATGTTTTTCTCACTCCTAGTAGTGAATGTAATGTAACACACACCCATACAATGCGCACCACCCCGTGATGTTTTTCTCACTCCTAGTAGTGAATGTAATGTAACACACACCCATACAATGCGCACCACCCCGTGATGTTTTTCTCACTCCTAGTAGTGAATGTAATGTAACACACACCAATCCAATGCGCACCACCCCGCGATGTTTTTCAGAAACCTATCCTACATTGCCTCTGCATGTTCCCTGACCTCCCCATGCTGACCACCCCGCGGTGCTTTTCTCCATCCTACATTGTCACTCAATGCCTATCCTAATTCAGACCCTCCGATTCACACCACCCCGTGATGTTTTTCTCACTCCTAGTAGTGAATGTAATGTAACACACACCCATACAATGCGCACCACCCCGTGGTGTTTTTCTCACTCCTAGTAGTGAACGTAATGTAACACACCAATACAATGCGCACCACCCCGCGATGCTTTTCATAAACACATCCTACATTGCCACTGCATGTTCCCTGACCTCCCCATGATGACCACCCCGCGGTGCTTTTCTCCATCATACATTGCCACTCACTGCCTATCCTAATTCAGACCCTCCGATTCACAACACCCCGTGATGTTGTTCTCACTCTTAATAGTGAATGTAATGTAACACACACCCATACAATGCGCACCACCCGTGATGTTTTTCTCACTCCTACTAGTGAATGTAATGTAACACACACCCATACAATGCGTACCACCCCGCGATGTTTTTCAGAAACCTATCCTACATTGCCACTGCATGTTCCCTGACCTCCCCATGCTGACCACCCCGCGGTGCTTTTCTCCATCCTACATTGCCAATAACTGCCTATCCTAATTCAGACACTCCGATTCACACCACCCCGTGATGTATTTCTCACTCCTACTAGTAAATGTAATGTAACACACACCCATACAATGCGCACCAACCCGCGGTGTTTTTCAGAAACACATCCTACATTGCCACTGCATGTTCCCTGACCTCCCCATGCTGACCACCCCGCGGTGCTTTTCTCCATCCTACATTGCCACTCACAGCCTATCCTAATTCAGACACTCCGGTTAACACCACCCCGTGATGTTTTTCTCACTCCTAGTAGTGAATGTAATGTAACACACACCCATACAATGCGCACCACCCCGTGATGTTTTTCTCACTGCTAGTAGTGAATGTAATGTAACACACACCAATCCAATACGCACCACCCCGCGATGTTTTTCAGAAACCTATCCTACATTGCCACTGCATGTTCCCTGACCACCCCATGCTGACCACCCCGCGGTGCTTTTCTCCATCCTACATTGCCACTCACTGCCTATCCTAATTTAGACCCTCCGATTCACACCACCCCATGATGATTTTCTCACTCCTAGTAGTGAATGTAATGTAACACACACCCATACAATGCGCACCACCCTGCGATGTTTTTCAGAAACACATCCTACATTGCCACTGCATGTTCCCTGACCTCCCCATGCTGACCATCCCGCGGTGCTTTTCTCCATCATGCATTGCCACTCACTGCCTATCCTAATTCAGACCCTCCGATTCACACCACCCGTGATGTTGTTCTCACTAATAATAGTGAATGTAATGTAACACACACCCATACAATGCGCACCACCCCGTGATGTTTTTCTCACTCCTACTAGTGTTGTAATGTAACACACACCCATACAATGCGGACCACCCCGTGATGTTTTTCAGAAACCTATCATACATTGCCACTGCATGTTCCCTGACCTCCCCATGCTGACCACCCCGCGGTGCTTTTCTCCATCCTACATTGCCACTCACTGCCTATCCTAATTCAGACCCTCCGATTCACACCACCCCGTGATGATTTTCTCACTCCTACTAGTGAATGTAATGTAACACACACCCATACAATGCGCACCACCCCGCGATGTTTTTCAGAAACCTATCCTACATTGCCACTGCATGTTCCCTGAACTCCCCATGCTGACCACCCCGCGGTGCTTTTCTCCATCCTACATTGCCACTCACTGCCTATCCTAATTCAGACCCTCCGATTCACACCACCCCGTGATGTTGTTCTCACTCCTAATAGTGAATGTAATGTAACACACACCCATATAATGCGCACCAAACCGTGATGTTTTTCTCACTCCTTCTAGTGAATGTAATGTAACACACACCCATACAATGCGCACCACCCCGCGATGTTTTTCAGAAACCTATGCTACATTGCCACTGCATGTTCCCTGACCTCTCCATGCTGACCACGCCGCGGTGCTTTTCTCCATCCTACATTGCCACTCACTGCCTAACCTAATGCAGACCCTCCGATTCACACCACCCCGTGATGTTTTTCTCACTCCTACTAGTGAATGTAATGTAACACACACCCATACAATGCGCACAACCCCGCGATGTTTTTCAGAAACACATCCTACATTGCCACTGCATGTTCCCTGACCTCCCCATGCTGACCACCCCGCGGTGCTTTTCTCCATCCTACATTGCCACTCACGGCCTATCCTAATTCAGACACTCCGGTTAACACCACCTCGTGATGTTTTTCTCACTTCTAGTAGTGAATGTAATGTAACACACACCCATACAATGCGCACCACCCCGTGATGTTTTTCTCACTCCTAGTAGTGAATGTAATGTAACACACACCAATCCAATGCGCACCACCCCGCGATGTTTTTCAGAAACCTATCCTACATTGCCTCTGCATGTTCCCTGACCTCCCCATGCTGACCACCCCGCGGTGCTTTTCTCCATCCTACATTGTCACTCAATGCCTATCCTAATTCAGACCCTCCGATTCACACCACCCCGTGATGTTTTTCTCACTCCTAGTAGTGAATGTAATGTAACACACACCCATACAATGCGCACCACCCCGTGATGTTTTTCTCACTCCTAGTAGTGAACGTAATGTAACACACCAATACAATGCGCACCACCCCGCGATGCTTTTCATAAACACATCCTACATTGCCACTGCATGTTCCCTGACCTCCCCATGCTGACCACCCCGCGGTGCTTTTCTCCATCCTACATTGTCACTCACTGCCTATCCTAATTCAGACCCTCCGATTCACACCACCCCGTGATGTTTTTCTCACTCCTAGTAGTGAATGTAATGTAACACACACCCATACAATGCGCACCACCCCGCGATGTTTTTCAGAAACACATCCTACATTGCCACTGCATGTTCCCTGACTTCCCCATGCTGACCACCCCGCGGTGCTTTTCTCCACCCTACATTGCCAATCACTGCCTATCCTAATTCAGACACTCCGGTTAACACCACCCCGTGATGTTTTTCTCACTCCTAGTAGTGAATGTAATGTAACACACACCCATACAATGCGCACCACCCCGTGATGTTTTTCTCACTCCTAGTAGTGAATGTAATGTAACACACACCCATACAATGCGCACCACCCCGTGATGTTTTTCTCACTCCTAGTAGTGAACGTAATGTAACACACCAATACAATGCGCATCACCCCGCGATGCTTTTCAGAAACACATCCTACATTGCCACTGCATGTTCCCTGACCTCCCCATGCTGACCACCCCGCGGTGCTTTTCTCCATCATACATTGCCACTCACTGCCTATCCTAATTCAGACCCTCCGATTCACACCACCCCTTGATGTTGTTCTCACTCCTAATAGTGAATGTAATGTAACACACACCCATACAATGCGCACCACACCGTGATGTTTTTCTCACTCCTACTAGTGAATGTAATGTAACACACACCCATACAATGCGCACCACCCCGCGATGTTTTTCAGAAACCTATCCTACATTGCCACTGCATGTTCCCTGACCTCCCCATGCTGACCACGCCGCGGTGCTTTTCTCCATCCTACATTGCCACTCACTGCCTATCCTAATTCAGACCCTCCGATTCACACCACCCCGTGATGTTTTTGTCACTCCTACTAGTGATTGTAATGTAACACACACCCATACAATGCGCACCACCCCGTGATGTTTTTCTCACTCCTAGTAGTGAACGTAATGTAACACACCAATACAATGCGCACCACCCCGCGATGCTTTTCAGAAACACATCCTACATTGCCACTGCATGTTCCCTGACCTCCCCATGCTGACCACCCCGCGGTGCTTTTCTCCATCATACATTGCCACTCACTGCCTATCCTAATTCAGACCCTCCGATTCACACCACCCCGTGATGTTGTTCTCACTCCTAATAGTGAATGTAATGTAACACACACCCATACAATGCGCACCACCCCGTGATGTTTTTCTCACTCCTACTAGTGAATGTAATATAACACACACCCATACAATGCGTACCACCCCGCGATGTTTTTCAGAAACCTATCCTACATTGCCACTGCATGTTCCCTGACCTCCCCATGCTGACCACCCCGCGGTGCTTTTCTCCATCCTACATTGCCACTCACTGCCTATCCTAATTCAGACCCTCCGATTCACACCACCCCGTGATGTTTTTCTCACTCCTACTAGTGAATGTAATGTAACACACACCCATACAATGCGCACCACCCCGCGATGTTTTTCAGAAACACATCCTACATTGCCACTGCATGTTCCCTGACCTCCCCATGCTGACCACCCCGCGGTGCTTTTCTCCATCGTACATTGCCACTCACTGCCTATCCTAATTCAGACACTCCGGTTAACACCACCCCGTGATGTTTTTCTCACTCCTAGTAGTGAATGTAATGTAACACACACCCATACAATGCGCACCACCCCGTGATGTTTTTCTCACTCCTAGTAGTGAATGTAATGTAACACACACCAATCCAATGCGCACCACCCCGCGATGTTTTTCAGAAACCTATCCTACATTGCCACTGCATGTTCCCTGACCACCCCATGCTGACCACCCCGCGGTGCTTTTCTCCATCCTACATTGCCACTCACTGCCTATCCTAATTCAGATCCTCCGATTCACACCACCCTGTGATGATTTTCTCACTCCTAATAGTGAATGTAATGTAACACACACCCATACAATGCGCACCACCCCGTGATGTTTTCTCACTCCTAGTAGTGAACGTAATGTAACATACCAATACAATGCGCACCACCCCGCGATGCTTTTCAGAAACCTATCCTACATTGCCACTGCATGTTCCCTGACCTCCCCTTGCTGACCACCCCGCGGTGCTTTTCTCCATCATACATTGCCACTCACTGCCTATCCTAATTCAGACCCTCCGATTCACACCACCCCGTGATGTTGTTCTCACTCCTAATAGTGAATGTAATGTAACACACACCCATACAATGCGCACCACCCCGTGATGTTTTTCTCACTCCTACTAGTGAATGTAATGTAACACACACCCATACAATGCGTACCACCCCGCGATGTTTTTCAGAAACCTATCCTACATTGCCACTGCATGTTCCGTGACCTCCCCATGCTGACCACCCCGCGGTGCTTTTCTCCATCCTACATTGCCACTCACTGCCTATCCTAATTCAGACCCTCCGATTCACACCATCCCGTGATGTTTTTCTCACTCCTACTAGTGAATGTAATGTAACACACACCCATACAATGCTCACCACCCTGCGATGTTTTTCAGAAACACATCCTACATTGCCACTGCATGTTCCCTGACCTCCCCATGCTGACCACCCCGCGGTGCTTTTCTCCATCCTACATTGCCACTCACTGCCTATCCTAATTCAGACCCTCCGATTCACACCACCCCGTCATGTTGTTCTCACTAATAATAGTGAATGTAATGTAACACACACCCATACAATGCGCACCACCCCGTGATGTTTTTCTCACTCCTACTAGTGAATGTAATGTAACACACACCCATACAATGCGTACCACCCCGCGATGTTTTTCAGAAACCTATCATACATTGCCACTGCATGTTCCCTGACCTCCCAATGCTGACCACCCCGCGGTGCTTTTCTCCATCCTATATTGCCAATAACTGCCTATCCTAATTCAGACACTCCGATTCACACCACCCCGTGATGTATTTCTCACTCCTACTAGTAAATGTAATGTAACACACACCCATACAATGCGCACCACCCCGCGCTGTTTTTCAGAAACACATCCTACATTGCCACTGCATGTTCCCTGACCTCCCCATGCTGACCACCCCGCGGTGCTTTTCTCCATCCTACATTGCCACTCACAGCCTATCCTAATTCAGACACTCCGGTTAACACCACCCCGTGATGTTTTTCTCACTCCTAGTAGTAAATGTAATGTAACACACACCCATACAATGCGCACCACCCCGTGATGTTTTTCTCACTGCTAGTAGTGAATGTAATGTAACACACACCAATCCAATACGCACCACCGCGCGATGTTTTTCAGAAACCTATCCTACATTGCCACTGCATGTTCCCTGACCACCCCATGCTGACCACCCCGCGGTGCTTTTCTCCATCCTACATTGCCACTCACTGCCTATCCTAATTTAGACCCTCCGATTCACACCACCCCATGATGATTTTCTCACTCCTAGTAGTGAATGTAATGTAACACACACCCATACAATGCGCACCACCCTGCGATGTTTTTCAGAAACACATCCTACATTGCCACTGCATGTTCCCTGACCTCCCCATGCTGACCACCCCGCGGTGCTTTTCTCCATCATGCATTGCCACAAACTGCCTATCCTAATTCAGACCCTCCGATTCACACCACCCGTGATGTTGTTCTCACTAATAATAGTGAATGTAATGTAACACACACCCATACAATGCGCACCACCCCGTGATGTTTTTCTCACTCCTACTAGTGAATGTAATGTAACACACACCCATACAATGCGGACCACCCCGTGATGTTTTTCAGAAACCTATCATACATTGCCACTGCATGTTCCCTGACCTCCCCATGCTGACCACCCCGCGGTGCTTTTCTCCATCCTACATTGCCACTCACTGCCTATCCTAATTCAGACCCTCCGATTCACACCACCCCGTGATGTTTTTCTCACTCCTACTAGTGAATGTAATGTAACACACACCCATACAATGCGCACCACCCCGCGATGTTTTTCAGAAACCTATCCTACATTGCCACTGCATGTTCCCTGACCTCCCCATGCTGACCACCCCGCGGTGCTTTTCTCCATCCTACATTGCCACTCACTGCCTATCCTAATTCAGACCCTCCGATTCACACCACCCCGTGATGTTGTTCTCACTCCTAATAGTGAATGAAATGTAACACACACCCATATAATGCGCAACACCCCGTGATGTTTTTCTCACTCCTTCTAGTGAATGTAATGTAACACACACCCATACAATGCGCACCACCCCGCGATGTTTTTCAGAAACCTATGCTACATTGCCACTGCATGTTCCCTGACCTCCCCATGCTGACCACGCCGCGGTGCTTTTCTCCATCCTACATTGCCACTCACTGCCTATCCTAATGCAGACCCTCCGATTCACACCACCCCGTGATGTTTTTCTCACTCCTACTAGTGAATGTAATGTAACACACACCCATACAATGCGCACCACCCCGCGATGTTTTTCAGAAACACATCCTACATTGCCAATGCATGTTCCCTGACCTCCCCATGCTGACCACCCCGCGGTGCTTTTCTCCATCCTACATTGCCACTCACTGCCTATCCTAATTCAGACACTCCGGTTAACACCACCTCGTGATGTTTTTCTCACTCCTAGTAGTGAATGTAATGTAACACACACCCATACAATGCGCACCACCCCGTGATGTTTTTCTCACTCCTAGTAGTGAATGTAATGTAACACACACCAATCCAATGGGCACCACCCCGCGATGTTTTTCAGAAACCTATCCTACATTGCCTCTGCATGTTCCCTGACCTCCCCATGCTGACCACCCCGCGGTGCTTTTCTCCATCCTACATTGTCACTCACTGCCTATCCTAATTCAGACCCTCCGATTCACACCACCCCGTGATGTTTTTCTCACTCCTAGTAGTGAATGTAATGTAACACACACCCATACAATGCGCACCACCCCGTGATGTTGTTCTCACTCTTAATAGTGAATGTAATGTAACACACACCCATACAATGCGCACCACCCCGTGATGTTTTTCTCACTCCTACTAGTGAATGTAATGTAACACACACCCATACAATGCGTACCACCCCGCGATGTTTTTCAGAAACCTATCCTACATTGCCACTGCATGTTCCCTGACCTCCCCATGCTGACCACCCCGCGGTGCTTTTCTCCATCCTACATTGCCACTCACTGCCTATCCTAATTCAGACCCTCCGATTCACACCACCCCGTGATGTTTTTCTCACTCCTAGTAGTGAATGTAATGTAACACACACCCATACAATGCGCACCACCCCGCGATGTTTTTCAGAAACACATCCTACATTGCCACTGCATGTTCCCTGACTTCCCCATGCTGACAACACCGCGGTGCTTTTCTCCACCCTACATTGCCAATCACTGCCTATCCTAATTCAGACACTCCGGTTAACACCACCCCGTGATGTTTTTCTCACTACTAGTAGTGAATGTAATGTAACACACACCCATACAATGCGCACCACCCCGTGATGTTTTTCTCACTCCTAGTAGTGAATGTAATGCAACACACACCAATCCAATGCGCACCACCCCGCGATGTTTTTCAGAAACCTATCATACATTGCCACTGCACGTTCCCTGACCACCCCATGCTGACCACCCCGCGGTGCTTTTCTCCATCCTACATTGCCACTCAATGCTTATCCTAATTCAGACCCTCCGATTCACACCACCCCGTGATGATTTTCTCACTCCTAGTAGTGAATGTAATGTAACACACACCCATACAATGCGCATCACCCCGTGATGTTTTTCGCACTCCTAGTAGTGAACGTAATGTAACACACCAATACAATGCGCACCACCCCGCGATGCTTTTTAGAAACCTGTCCTACATTGCCACTGCATGTTCCCTGACCTCCCCTTGCTGACCAGCCCGCGGTGCTTTTCTCCATCATACATTGCCACTCACTGCCTATCCTAATTCAGACCCTCCGATTCACACCACCCCGTGATGTTGTTCTCACTCCTAATAGTGAATGTAATGTAACACACACCCATACAATGCGCACCACCCCCTGATGTTTTTCTCACTCCTACTAGTGAATGTAATGTAACACACACCCAAACAATGCGTACCACCCCGCGATGTTTTTCAGAAACCTATCCTACATTGCCACTGCATGTTCCCTGACCTCCCCATGCTGACCACCCCGCGGTGCTTTTCTCCATCGTACATTGCCACTCACTGCCTATCCTAATTCAGACACTCCGGTTAACACCACCCCGTGATGTTTTTCTCACTCCTAGTAGTGAATGTAATGTAACACACACCCATACAATGCGCACCACCCCGTGATGTTTTTCTCACTCCTAGTAGTGAATGTAATGTAACACACACCAATCCAATGCGCACCACCCCGCGATGTTTTTCAGAAACCTATCCTACATTGCCACTGCATGTTCCCTGACCACCCCATGCTGACCACCCCGCGGTGCTTTTCTCCATCCTACATTGCCACTCACTGCCTATCCTAATTCAGATCCTCCGATTCACACCACCCTGTGATGATTTTCTCACTCCTAATAGTGAATGTAATGTAACACACACCCATACAATGCGCACCACCCCGTGATGTTTTCTCACTCCTAGTAGTGAACGTAATGTAACATACCAATACAATGCGCACCACCCCGCGATGCTTTTCAGAAACCTATCCTACATTGCCACTGCATGTTCCCTGACCTCCCCTTGCTGACCACCCCGCGGTGCTTTTCTCCATCATACATTGCCACTCACTGCCTATCCTAATTCAGACCCTCCGATTCACACCACCCCGTGATGTTGTTCTCACTCCTAATAGTGAATGTAATGTAACACACACCCATACAATGCGCACCACCCCGTGATGTTTTTCTCACTCCTACTAGTGAATGTAATGTAACACACACCCATACAATGCGTACCACCCCGCGATGTTTTTCAGAAACCTATCCTACATTGCCACTGCATGTTCCGTGACCTCCCCATGCTGACCACCCCGCGGTGCTTTTCTCCATCCTACATTGCCACTCACTGCCTATCCTAATTCAGACCCTCCGATTCACACCACCCCGTCATGTGGTTCTCACTAATAATAGTGAATGTAATGTAACACACACCCATACAATGCGCACCACCCCGTGATGTTTTTCTCACTCCTTCTAGTGAATGTAATGTAACACACACCCATACAATGCGCACCACCCCGCGATGTTTTTCAGAAACCTATGCTACATTGCCACTGCATGTTCCCTGACCTCCCCATGCTGACCACGCCGCGGTGCTTTTCTCCATCCTACATTGCCACTCACTGCCTATCCTAATGCAGACCCTCCGATTCACACCACCCCGTGATGTTTTTCTCACTCCTACTAGTGAATGTAATGTAACACACACCCATACAATGCGCACCACCCCGCGATGTTTTTCAGAAACACATCCTACATTGCCAATGCATGTTCCCTGACCTCCCCATGCTGACCACCCCGCGGTGCTTTTCTCCATCCTACATTGCCACTCACTGCCTATCCTAATTCAGACACTCCGGTTAACACCACCTCGTGATGTTTTTCTCACTCCTAGTAGTGAATGTAATGTAACACACACCCATACAATGCGCACCACCCCGTGATGTTTTTCTCACTCCTAGTAGTGAATGTAATGTAACACACACCAATCCAATGGGCACCACCCCGCGATGTTTTTCAGAAACCTATCCTACATTGCCTCTGCATGTTCCCTGACCTCCCCATGCTGACCACCCCGCGGTGCTTTTCTCCATCCTACATTGTCACTCACTGCCTATCCTAATTCAGACCCTCCGATTCACACCACCCCGTGATGTTTTTCTCACTCCTAGTAGTGAATGTAATGTAACACACACCCATACAATGCGCACCACCCCGTGATGTTGTTCTCACTCTTAATAGTGAATGTAATGTAACACACACCCATACAATGCGCACCACCCCGTGATGTTTTTCTCACTCCTACTAGTGAATGTAATGTAACACACACCCATACAATGCGTACCACCCCGCGATGTTTTTCAGAAACCTATCCTACATTGCCACTGCATGTTCCCTGACCTCCCCATGCTGACCACCCCGCGGTGCTTTTCTCCATCCTACATTGCCACTCACTGCCTATCCTAATTCAGACCCTCCGATTCACACCACCCCGTGATGTTTTTCTCACTCCTAGTAGTGAATGTAATGTAACACACACCCATACAATGCGCACCACACCGCGATGTTTTTCAGAAACACATCCTACATTGCCACTGCATGTTCCCTGACTTCCCCATGCTGACAACACCGCGGTGCTTTTCTCCACCCTACATTGCCAATCACTGCCTATCCTAATTCAGACACTCCGGTTAACACCACCCCGTGGTGTTTTTCTCACTCCTAGTAGTGAATGTAATGTAACACACACCCATACAATGCGCACCACCCCGTGATGTTTTTCTCACTCCTAGTAGTGAATGTAATGCAACACACACCAATCCAATGCGCACCAACCCGCGATGTTTTTCAGAAACCTATCATACATTGCCACTGCACGTTCCCTGACCACCCCATGCTGACCACCCCGCGGTGCTTTTCTCCATCCTACATTGCCACTCAATGCTTATCCTAATTCAGACCCTCCGATTCACACCACCCCGTGATGATTTTCTCACTCCTAGTAGTGAATGTAATGTAACACACACCCATACAATGCGCATCACCCCGTGATGTTTTTCGCACTCCTAGTAGTGAACGTAATGTAACACACCAATACAATGCGCACCACCCCGCGATGCTTTTTAGAAACCTGTCCTACATTGCCACTGCATGTTCCCTGACCTCCCCTTGCTGACCAGCCCGCGGTGCTTTTCTCCATCATACATTGCCACTCACTGCCTATCCTAATTCAGACCCTCCGATTCACACCACCCCGTGATGTTGTTCTCACTCCTAATAGTGAATGTAATGTAACACACACCCATACAATGCGCACCACCCCCTGATGTTTTTCTCACTCCTACTAGTGAATGTAATGTAACACACACCCAAACAATGCGTACCACCCCGCGATGTTTTTCAGAAACCTATCCTACATTGCCACTGCATGTTCCCTGACCTCCCCATGCTGACCACCCCGCGGTGCTTTTCTCCATCGTACATTGCCACTCACTGCCTATCCTAATTCAGACACTCCGGTTAACACCACCCCGTGATGTTTTTCTCACTCCCAGTAGTGAATGTAATGTAACACACACCCATACAATGCGCACCACCCCGTGATGTTTTTCTCACTCCTAGTAGTGAATGTAATGTAACACACACCAATCCAATGCGCACCACCCCGCGATGTTTTTCAGAAACCTATCCTACATTGCCACTGCATGTTCCCTGACCACCCCATGCTGACCACCCCGCGGTGCTTTTCTCCATCCTACATTGCCACTCTCTGCCTATCCTAATTCAGATCCTCCGATTCACACCACCCTGTGATGATTTTCTCACTCCTAATAGTGAATGTAATGTAACACACACCCATACAATGCGCACCACCCCGTGATGTTTTCTCACTCCTAGTAGTGAACGTAATGTAACATACCAATACAATGCGCACCACCCCGCGATGCTTTTCAGAAACCTATCCTACATTGCCACTGCATGTTCCCTGACCTCCCCTTGCTGACCACCCCGCGGTGCTTTTCTCCATCATACATTGCCACTCACTGCCTATCCTAATTCAGACCCTCCGATTCACACCACCCCGTGATGTTGTTCTCACTCCTAATAGTGAATGTAATGTAACACACACCCATACAATGCGCACCACCCCGTGATGTTTTTCTCACTCCTACTAGTGAATGTAATGTAACACACACCCATACAATGCGTACCACCCCGCGATGTTTTTCAGAAACCTATCCTACATTGCCACTGCATGTTCCGTGACCTCCCCATGCTGACCACCCCGCGGTGCTTTTCTCCATCCTACATTGCCACTCACTGCCTATCCTAATTCAGACCCTCCGATTCACACCACCCCGTGATGTTTTTCTCACTCCTACTAGTGAATGTAATGTAACACACACCCATACAATGCTCACCACCCTGCGATGTTTTTCAGAAACACATCCTACATTGCCACTGCATGTTCCCTGACCTCCCCATGCTGACCACCCCGCGGTGCTTTTCTCCATCCTACATTGCCACTCACTGCCTATCCTAATTCAGACCCTCCGATTCACACCACCCCGTCATGTTGTTCTCACTAATAATAGTGAATGTAATGTAACACACACCCATACAATGCGCACCACCCCGTGATGTTTTTCTCACTCCTACTAGTGAATGTAATGTAACACACACCCATACAATGCGTACCACCCCGCGATGTTTTTCAGAAACCTATCATACATTGCCACTGCATGTTCCCTGACCTCCAAATGCTGACCACCCCGCGGTGCTTTTCTCCATCCTATATTGCCAATAACTGCCTATCCTAATTCAGACACTCCGATTCACACCACCCCGTGATGTATTTCTCACTCCTACTAGTAAATGTAATGTAACACACACCCATACAATGCGCACCACCCCGCGCTGTTTTTCAGAAACACATCCTACATTGCCACTGCATGTTCCCTGACCTCCCCATGCTGACCACCCCGCGGTGCTTTTCTCCATCCTACATTGCCACTCACAGCCTATCCTAATTCAGACACTCCGGTTAACACCACCCCGTGATGTTTTTCTCACTCCTAGTAGTAAATGTAATGTAACACACACCCATACAATGCGCACCACCCCGTGATGTTTTTCTCACTGCTAGTAGTGAATGTAATGTAACACACACCAATCCAATACGCACCACCGCGCGATGTTTTTCAGAAACCTATCCTACATTGCCACTGCATGTTCCCTGACCACCCCATGCTGACCACCCCGCGGTGCTTTTCTCCATCCTACATTGCCACTCACTGCCTATCCTAATTTAGACCCTCCGATTCACACCACCCCATGATGATTTTCTCACTCCTAGTAGTGAATGTAATGTAACACACACCCATACAATGCGCACCACCCTGCGATGTTTTTCAGAAACACATCCTACATTGCCACTGCATGTTCCCTGACCTCCCCATGCTGACCACCCCGCGGTGCTTTTCTCCATCATGCATTGCCACAAACTGCCTATCCTAATTCAGACCCTCCGATTCACACCACCCGTGATGTTGTTCTCACTAATAATAGTGAATGTAATGTAACACACACCCATACAATGCGCACCACCCCGTGATGTTTTTCTCACTCCTACTAGTGAATGTAATGTAACACACACCCATACAATGCGGACCACCCCGTGATGTTTTTCAGAAACCTATCATACATTGCCACTGCATGTTCCCTGACCTCCCCATGCTGACCACCCCGCGGTGCTTTTCTCCATCCTACATTGCCACTCACTGCCTATCCTAATTCAGACCCTCCGATTCACACCACCCCGTGATGTTTTTCTCACTCCTACTAGTGAATGTAATGTAACACACACCCATACAATGCGCACCACCCCGCGATGTTTTTCAGAAACCTATCCTACATTGCCACTGCATGTTCCCTGACCTCCCCATGCTGACCACCCCGCGGTGCTTTTCTCCATCCTACATTGCCACTCACTGCCTATCCTAATTCAGACCCTCCGATTCACACCACCCCGTGATGTTGTTCTCACTCCTAATAGTGAATGTAATGTAACACACACCCATATAATGCGCACCACCCCGTGATGTTTTTCTCACTCCTTCTAGTGAATGTAATGTAACACACACCCATACAATGCGCACCACCCCGCGATGTTTTTCAGAAACCTATGCTACATTGCCACTGCATGTTCCCTGACCTCCCCATGCTGACCACGCCGCGGTGCTTTTCTCCATCCTACATTGCCACTCACTGCCTATCCTAATTCAGACACTCCGGTTAACACCACCTCGTGATGTTTTTCTCACTCCTAGTAGTGAATGTAATGTAACACACACCCATACAATGCGCACCACCCCGTGAAGTTTTTCTCACTCCTAGTAGTGAATGTAATGTAACACACACCAATCCAATGCGCACCACCCCGCGATGTTTTTCAGAAACCTATCCTACATTGCCTCTGCATGTTCCCTGACCTCCCCATGCTGACCACCCCGCGGTGCTTTTCTCCATCCTACATTGTCACTCACTGCCTATCCTAATTCAGACCCTCCGATTCACACCACCCCGTGATGTTTTTCTCACTCCTAGTAGTGAATGTAATGTAACACACACCCATACAATGCGCACCACCCCGTGATGTTGTTCTCACTCTTAATAGTGAATGTAATGTAACACACACCCATACAATGCGCACCACCCCGTGATGTTTTTCTCACTCCTACTAGTGAATGTAATGTAACACACACCCATACAATGCGTACCACCCCGCGATGTTTTTCAGAAACCTATCCTACATTGCCACTGCATGTTCCCTGACCTCCCCATGCTGACCACCCCGCGGTGCTTTTCTCCATCCTACATTGCCACTCACTGCCTATCCTAATTCAGACCCTCCGATTCACACCACCCCGTGATGTTTTTCTCACTCCTAGTAGTGAATGTAATGTAACACACACCCATACAATGCGCACCACCCCGCGATGTTTTTCAGAAACACATCCTACATTGCCACTGCATGTTCCCTGACTTCCCCATGCTGACAACCCCGCGGTGCTTTTCTCCACCCTACATTGCCAATCACTGCCTATCCTAATTCAGACACTCCGGTTAACACCACCCCGTGATGTTTTTCTCACTCCTAGTAGTGAATGTAATGTAACACACACCCATACAATGCGCACCACCCCGTGATGTTTTTCTCACTCCTAGTAGTGAATGTAATGTAACACACACCCATACAGTGCGCACCACCCCGTGATGTTTTTCTCACTCCTAGTAGTGAACGTAATGTAACACACCAATACAATGCGCATCACCCCGCGATGCTTTTCAGAAACACATCCTACATTGCCACTGCATGTTCCCTGACCTCCCCATGCTGACCACCCCGCGGTGCTTTTCTCCATCATACATTGCCACTCACTGCCTATCCTAATTCAGACCCTCCGATTCACACCACCCCGTGATGTTGTTCTCACTCTTAATAGTGAATGTAATGTAACACACACCCATACAATGCGCACCACCCCGTGATGTTTTTCTCACTCCTACTAGTGAATGTAATGTAACACACACCCATACAATGCGCACCACCACGCGATGTTTTTCAGAAACCTATCCTACATTGCCACTGCATGTTCCCTGACCTCCCCATGCTGACCACCCCGCGGTGCTTTTCTCCATCCTTCATTGCCACTCACTGCCTATCCTAATTCAGACCCTCCGATTCACACCACCCCGTGATGTTTTTCTCACTCCTACTAGTGAATGTAATGTAACACAAACCCATACAATGCGCACCACCCCGCGATGTTTTTCAGAAACACATCCTACATTGCCACTGCATGTTCACTGACCTCCCCATGCTGACCACCCCGCGGTGCTTTTCTCCATCCTACATTGCCAATCACTGCCTATCCTAATTCAGACACTCCGGTTAACACCACCCTGTGATGTTTTTCTCACTCCTAGTAGTGAATGTAATGTAACATACACCCATACAATGCGCACCACCCCGTGATGTTTTTCTCACTCCTAGTAGTGAATGTAATGCAACACACACCAATCCAATGCGCACCACCCCGCGATGTTTTTCAGAAACCTATCATACATTGCCACTGCACGTTCCCTGACCACCCCATGCTGACCACCCCGCGGTGCTTTTCTCCATCCTACATTGCCACTCAATGCTTATCCTAATTCAGACCCTCCGATTCACACCACCCCGTGATGATTTTCTCACTCCTAGTAGTGAATGTAATGTAACACACACCCATACAATGCGCATCACCCCGTGATGTTTTTCGCACTCCTAGTAGTGAACGTAATGTAACACACCAATACAATGCGCACCACCCCGCGATGTTTTTCTCACTCCTACTAGTGAATGTAATGTAACACACACCCATACAATGCGGACCACCCCGTGATGTTTTTCAGAAACCTATCATACATTGCCACTGCATGTTCCCTGACCTCCCCATCCTGACCACCCCGCGGTGCTTTTCTCCATCCTACATTGCCACTCACTGCCTATCCTAATTCAGACCCTCCGATTCAAACCACCCCGTGATGTTTTTCTCACTCCTACTAGTGAATGTAATGTAACACACACCCATACAATGCGCAACACCCCGCGATGTTTTTCAGAAACCTATCCTACATTGCCACTGCATGTTCCCTGACCTCCCCATGCTGACCACCCCGCGGTGCTTTTCTCCATCCTACATTGCCACTCACTGCCTATCCTAATTCAGACCCTCCGATTCACACCACCCCGTGATGTTGTTCTCACTCCTAATAGTGAATGTAATGTAACACACACCCATATAATGCGCACCACCCCATGATGTTTTTCTCACTCCTTCTAGTGAATGTAATGTAACACACACCCATACAATGCGCACCACCCCGCGATGTTTTTCAGAAACCTATCCTACATTGCCACTGCATGTTCCCTGACCTCCCCATGCTGACCACGCCGCGGTGCTTTTCTCCATCCTACATTGCCACTCACTGCCTATCCTAATGAAGACCCTCCGATTCACACCACCCCGTGATGTTTTTCTCACTCCTACTAGTGAATGTAATGTAACACACACCCATACAATGCGCACCACCCCGTGATGTTTTTCTCACTCCTAGTAGTGAAAGTAATGTAACACACCAATACAATGCGCACCACCCCGCGATGCTTTTCAGAAACACATCCTACATTGCCACTGCATGTTCCCTGACCTCCCCATGCTGACCACCCCGCGGTGCTTTTCTCCATCATACATTGCCACTCACTGCCTATCCTAATTCAGACCCTCCGATTCACACCACCCCGTGATGTTGTTCTCACTCTTAATAGTGAATGTAATGTAACACACACCCATACAATGCGCACAACCCCGTGATGTTTTTCTCACTCCTACTAGTGAATGTAATGTAACACACACCCATACAATGCGTACCACCCCGCGATGTTTTTCAGAAACCTATCCTACATTGCCACTGCATGTTCCCTGACCTCCCCATGCTGACCACCGCGCGGTGCTTTTCTCCATCCTACATTGCCACTCACTGCCTATCCTAATTCAGACCCTCCGATTCACACCACCCCGTGATGTTTTTCTCACTCCTAGTAGTGAATGTAATGTAACACACACCCATACAATGCGCACCACCCCGCGATGTTTTTCAGAAACCCATCCTACATTGCCACTGCATGTTCCCTGACTTCCCCATGCTGACCACCCCGCGGTGCTTTTCTCCATCCTACATTGCCAATCACTGCCTATCCTAATTCAGACACTCCGGTTAACACCACCCCGTGATGTTTTTCTCACTCCTAGTAGTGAATGTAATGTAACACACACCCATACAATGCGCACCACCCCGTGATGTTTTTCTCACTCCTAGTAGTGAATGTAATGTAACACACACCCATACAATGCGCACCACCCCGTGATGTTTTTCTCACTCCTAGTAGTGAACGTAATGTAACACACCAATACAATGCGCATCACCCCGCGATGCTTTTCAGAAACACATCCTACATTGCCACGGCATGTTCCCTGACCTCCCCTTGCTGACCACCCCGCGGTGCTTTTCTCAATCCTACATTGCCACTCACTGCCTATCCTAATTCAGACCCCCGCTTCACACCACACCGTGATGCTTTTCTCACTCCTACTAGTGAATGTAATGTAACACACACCCATACAATGCGGACCACCCCGTGATGTTTTTCGGAAACCTATCCTATATTGCCACTGCATGTTCCCTGACCTCCCCATGCTGACCACCCCGCGGTGCTTTTCTCCATCCTACATTGCCACTCACTGCCTATCCTAATTCAGACCCTCCGATTCACACCACCCCGTGATGTTTTTCTCACTCCTACTAGTGAATGTAATGTAACACACACCGATACAATGCGCACCACCCCGCGATGTTTTTCAGAAACACATCCTACATTGCCACTGCATGTTCCCAGAGCTCCCCATGCTGACCACCCCTCGGTGCTTTTCTCCATCCTACATTGCCACTCACTGCCTATCCTAATTCAGACACTCCGGTTAACACCAACACGTGATGTTTTTCTCACTCTTAGTAGTGAATGTAATGTAACACACACCCATACAATGCGCACCACCCCGTGATGTTTTTCTCACTCCTAGTAGTGAATGTAATGTAACACACACCAATCCAATGCGCACCACCCCGCGATGTTTTTCAGAAACCTATCTTACATTGGCACTGCATGTTCCCTGACCTCCCCATGCTGACCACCCCGCGGTGCTTTTCTCCATCCTACATTGCCACTCACTGCCTATCCTAATTCAGACCCTCCGATTCACACCACCCCGTGATGTTTTTCTCACTCCTAGTAGTGAATGTAATGTAACACACACCCATACAATGTGCACCACCCCGTGATGTTTTTCTCACTCCTAGTAGTGAACGTAATGTAACACAACAATACAATGCGCACCACCCCGCGATGCTTTTCAGAAACACATCCTACATTGCCACTGCATGTTCCCTGACCTCCCCATCCTGACCACCCCGCGGTGCTTTTCTCCATCCTACATTGCCACTCACGGCCTATCCTAATTCAGACCCTCCGATTCACACCACCCCGTGATGTTTTTCTCACTCCTACTAGTGAATGTAATGTAACACACACCCATACAATGCGCACCACCCTGCGATGTTTTTCAGAAACACATCCTAAATTGCCACTGCATGTTCCCTGACCTCCCCATGCTGACCACCCCGCGGTGCTTTTCTCCATCATACATTGCCACTCACTGCCTATCCTAATTCAGACCCTCCGATTCACACCACCCCGTGATGTTGTTCTCACTAATAATAGTGAATGTAATGTAACACACACCCATACAATGCGCACCACCCCGTGATGTTTTTCTCACTCCTACTAGTGAATGTAATGTAACACACACCCATACAATGCGTACCACCCCGAGATGTTTTTCAGAAACCTATCCTACATTGCCACTGCATGTTCCCTGACCTCCCCATGCTTACCACCCCGCGGTGCTTTTCTCCATCCTACATTGCCACTCACTGCCTATCCTAATGAAGACCCTCCGATTCACACCACCCCGTGATGTTTTTCTCACTCCTACTAGTGAATGTAATGTAACACACACCCATACAATGCGCACCACCCCGTGATGTTTTTCTCACTCCTAGTAGTGAACGTAATGTAACACACCAATACAATGCGCACCACCCCGCGATGCTTTTCAGAAACACATCCTACATTGCCACTGCATGTTCCCTGACCTCCCCATGCTGACCACCCCGCGGTGCTTTTCTCCATCATACATTGCCACTCACTGCCTATCCTAATTCAGACCCTCCGATTCACACCACCCCGTGATGTTGTTCTCACTCTTAATAGTGAATGTAATGTAACACACACCCATACAATGCGCACAACCCCGTGATGTTTTTCTCACTCCTACTAGTGAATGTAATGTAACACACACCCATACAATGCGTACCACCCCGCGATGTTTTTCAGAAACCTATCCTACATTGCCACTGCATGTTCCCTGACCTCCCCATGCTGACCACCGCGCGGTGCTTTTCTCCATCCTACATTGCCACTCACTGCCTATCCTAATTCAGACCCTCCGATTCACACCACCCCGTGATGTTTTTCTCACTCCTAGTAGTGAATGTAATGTAACACACACCCATACAATGCGCACCACCCCGCGATGTTTTTCAGAAACCCATCCTACATTGCCACTGCATGTTCCCTGACTTCCCCATGCTGACCACCCCGCGGTGCTTTTCTCCATCCTACATTGCCAATCACTGCCTATCCTAATTCAGACACTCCGGTTAACACCACCCCGTGATGTTTTTCTCACTCCTAGTAGTGAATGTAATGTAACACACACCCATACAATGCGCACCACCCCGTGATGTTTTTCTCACTCCTAGTAGTGAATGTAATGTAACACACACCCATACAATGCGCACCACCCCGTGATGTTTTTCTCACTCCTAGTAGTGAACGTAATGTAACACACCAATACAATGCGCATCACCCCGCGATGCTTTTCAGAAACACATCCTACATTGCCACGGCATGTTCCCTGACCTCCCCTTGCTGACCACCCCGCGGTGCTTTTCTCAATCCTACATTGCCACTCACTGCCTATCCTAATTCAGACCCCCGCTTCACACCACACCGTGATGCTTTTCTCACTCCTACTAGTGAATGTAATGTAACACACACCCATACAATGCGGACCACCCCGTGATGTTTTTCAGAAACCTATCCTATATTGCCACTGCATGTTCCCTGACCTCCCCATGCTGACCACCCCGCGGTGCTTTTCTCCATCCTACATTGCCACTCACTGCCTATCCTAATTCAGACCCTCCGATTCACACCACCCCGTGATGTTTTTCTCACTCCTACTAGTGAATGTAATGTAACACACACCGATACAATGCGCACCACCCCGCGATGTTTTTCAGAAACACATCCTACATTGCCACTGCATGTTCCCAGAGCTCCCCATGCTGACCACCCCTCGGTGCTTTTCTCCATCCTACATTGCCACTCACTGCCTATCCTAATTCAGACACTCCGGTTAACACCAACCCGTGATGTTTTTCTCACTCTTAGTAGTGAATGTAATGTAACACACACCCATACAATGCGCACCACCCCGTGATGTTTTTCTCACTCCTAGTAGTGAATGTAATGTAACACACACCAATCCAATGCGCACCACCCCGCGATGTTTTTCAGAAACCTATCTTACATTGGCACTGCATGTTCCCTGACCTCCCCATGCTGACCACCCCGCGGTGCTTTTCTCCATCCTACATTGCCACTCACTGCCTATCCTAATTCAGACCCTCCGATTCACACCACCCCGTGATGTTTTTCTCACTCCTAGTAGTGAATGTAATGTAACACACACCCATACAATGTGCACCACCCCGTGATGTTTTTCTCACTCCTAGTAGTGAACGTAATGTAACACAACAATACAATGCGCACCACCCCGCGATGCTTTTCAGAAACACATCCTACATTGCCACTGCATGTTCCCTGACCTCCCCATCCTGACCACCCCGCGGTGCTTTTCTCCATCCTACATTGCCACTCACGGCCTATCCTAATTCAGACCCTCCGATTCACACCACCCCGTGATGTTTTTCTCACTCCTACTAGTGAATGTAATGTAACACACACCCATACAATGCGCACCACCCTGCGATGTTTTTCAGAAACACATCCTAAATTGCCACTGCATGTTCCCTGACCTCCCCATGCTGACCACCCCGCGGTGCTTTTCTCCATCATACATTGCCACTCACTGCCTATCCTAATTCAGACCCTCCGATTCACACCACCCCGTGATGTTGTTCTCACTAATAATAGTGAATGTAATGTAACACACACCCATACAATGCGCACCACCCCGTGATGTTTTTCTCACTCCTACTAGTGAATGTAATGTAACACACACCCATACAATGCGTACCACCCCGCGATGTTTTTCAGAAACCTATCATACATTGCCACTGCATGTTCCCTGACCTCCCCATGCTTACCACCCCGCGGTGCTTTTCTCCATCCTACATTGCCACTCACTGCCTATCCTAATTCAGACCCTCCGATTCACACCACCCCGTGATGTATTTCTCACTCCTACTAGTGAATGTAATGTAACACACACCCATACAATGCGCACCACCCCGCAATGTTTTTCAGAAACACATCCTACATTGCCATTGCATGTTCCCTGACCTCCCCATGCTGACCACCCCGCGGTGCTTTTCTCCATCCTACATTGCCACTCACTGCCTATCCTAATTCAGACACTCTGGTTAACACCACCCCGTGATGTTTTTCTCACTCCTAGTAGTGAATGTAATGTAACACACACCCATACAATGCGCACCACCCCGTGATGTTTTTCTCACTGCTAGTAGTAAATGTAATGTAACACACACCAATCCAATGCGCACCACCCCGCGATGTTTTTCAGAAACTTATCCTACATTGCCACTGCATGTTCCCTGACCACCCCATGCTGACCACCCCGTGGTGCTTTTCTCCATCCTACATTGCCACTCACTGCCTATCCTAATTCAGACCCTCCGTTTCACACCACACCGTGATGATTTTCTCACTCCTAGTAGTGAATGTAATGTAACACACACCCATATAATGCGCACCACCCCGGGATGTTTTTCTCACTCCTAGTAGTGAACGTAATGTAACACACCAATACAATGCGCACCACCCCGCGATGCTTTTCAGAAACCTATCCTACATTGCCACTGCATGTTCCATTACCTCCCCGTGCTGACCACCCCGCGGTGCTTTTCTCAATCCTACATGCCACTCACTGCCTATCCTAATTCAGACCCTCCGATTCACACCACCCCGTGATGTTTTTCTCACCCCTACTAGTGAATGTAATGTAACACACACCCATACAATGCGGACCACCCCGTGATGTTTTTCAGAAACCTATCCTACATTGCCACTGCATGTTCCCTGACCTCCCCATGCTGACCACCCCGCGGTGCTTTTCTCCATCCTACATTTCCACTCACTGCCTATCCTAATTCAGACCCTCCGATTCACACCACCCCGTGATGTTTTTCTCACTACTACTAGTGAATGTAATGTAACACACACCCATACAATGCGCACCACCCCGCGATGTTTTTCAGAAACCTATCCTACATTGTCAATGCATGTTCCCTGACCTCCCCATGCTGACCACCCCGCGGTGCTTTTCTCCATCCTACATTGCCACTCACTGCCTATCCTAATTCAGACCCTCCGATTCACACCAACCCGTGATGTTTTTCTCACTCCTACTAGTGAATGTAATGTAACACACACCCATACAATGCGCACCACCCCGTGATGTTTTTCTCACTCCTAGTAGTGAATGTAATTTAACACACACCAATCCAATGCGCACCACCCCGCGATGTTTTTCAGAAACCTATCCTACATTGCCACTGCATGTTCCCTAACCACCCCATGCTGACCACCCCGCGGTGCTTTTCTCCATCCTACATTGCCACTCACTGCCTATCCTAATTCAGACCCTCCGTTTCACACCACCCCGTGAGGTTTTTCTCACTCCTACTAGTGAATGTAATGTAACACACACCCATACAATGCGCACCACCCCGCGATGTTTTTCAGAAACCTATCCTACATTGC
Organism: Cavia porcellus; assembly: GCF_034190915.1. Classification (NCBI taxonomy): domain Eukaryota; kingdom Metazoa; phylum Chordata; class Mammalia; order Rodentia; family Caviidae; genus Cavia; species Cavia porcellus. The sequence continues at coordinate 60,085 of NW_026947796.1, forward strand.
CACTGCATGTTCCCTGACCTCCCCATGCTGACCACCCCGCGGTGCTTTTCTCCATCCTACATTGCCACTCACTGCCTATCCTAATTCAGACCCTCCGATTCACACCAACCCGTGATGTTTTTCTCACTCCTAGTAGTGAATGTAATGTAACACACACCCATACAATGCGCACCACACCGTGATGTTTTTCTCACTCCTAGTAGTGAATGTAATGTAACACACACCAATCCAATGCGCACCATCCCGCGATGTTTTTCAAAAACCTATCCTACATTGCCACGGCATGTTCCCTGACCACCCCATGCTGACCACCCCGTGGTGCTTTTCTCCATCCTACATTGCCACTCACTGCCTATCCTAATTCAGACACTCCGATTCACACCACCCCATGATGATTTTCTCACTCCTAGTAGTGAATGTAATGTAACACACACCCATACAATGTGCACCACCCCGTGATGTTTTTCTCACTCCTAGTAGTGAACGTAATGTAACACACCAATACAATGCGCACCACCCCGCGATGCTTTTCAGAAACCTATCCTACATTGCCAGTGCATGTTCCCTGACCTCCCCTTGCTGACCACCCCGCGGTGCTTTTCTCAATCCTACATTGCCACTCACTGCCTATCCTAATTCAGACCCTCCGATTCACACCACCCCGTGATGTTTTTCTCACTCCTACTAGTGAATGTAATGTAACACACACCCATACAATGCGCACCACCCCGCGATGTTTTTCAGAAACACATCCTACATTGCCACTGCATGTTCCCTGACCTCCCCATGCTGACCACCCCGCGGTGCTTTTCTCAATCCTACATTGCCACTCACTGCCTATCCTAATTCAGACACTCTGGTTAACACCACCCCGTGATGTTTTTCTCACTCCTAGTAGTGAATGTAATGTAACACACACCCATACAATGCGCACCACCCCGTGATGTTTTTCTCACTGCTAGTAGTGAATGTAATGTAACACACACCAATCCAATGCGCACCACCCCGCGATGTTTTTCAGAAACCTATCCTACATTGCCACTGCATGTTCCCTGACCACCCCATGCTGACCACCCCGCGGTCCTTTTCTCCATCCTACATTGCCACTCACTGCCTATCCTAATTCAGACCCTCCGTTTCACACCACCCCGTGATGATTTTCTCACTCCTAGTAGTGAATGTAATGTAACACACACCCATACAATGCGCACCACCCCGTGATGTTTTTCTCACTCCTAGTAGTGAACGTAATGTAACACACCAATACAATGCGCACCACCCCGCGATGCTTTTCAGAAACCTATCCTACATTGCCACTGCATGTTCCGTTACCTCCCCGTGCTGACCTCCCCGCGGTGCTTTTCTCAATCCTACATTGCCACTCACTGCCTATCCTAATTCAGACCCTCCGTTTCACACCACCCCGTGATGATTTTCTCACCCCTACTAGTGAATGTAATGTAACACACACCCATACAATGCGGACCACCCCGTGATGTTTTTCAGAAACCTATCCTACATTGCCACTGCATGTTCCCTGACCTCCCCATGCTGACCAACCCGCGGTGCTTTTCTCCATCCTACATTGCCACTCACTGCCTATCCTAATTCAGACCCTCCGATTCACACCACCCCGTGATGTTTTTCTCTCTCCTACTAGTGAATGTAATGTAACACACACCCATACAATGCGCACCACCCCGCGATGATTTTCACAAACCTATCCTACATTGCCACTGCATGTTCCCTGACCTCCCCATGCTGACCACCCCGCGGTGCTTTTCTCCATCCTACATTGCCACTCACTGCCTATCCTAATTCAGACCCTCCGATTCACACCAACCCGTGATGTTTTTCTCACACCTAGTAGTGAATGTAATGTAACACACACCCATACAATGCGCACCACCCCGTGATGTTTTTCTCACTGCTAGTAGTGAATGTAATGTAACACACACCAATCCAATGCGCACCACCCCGCGATGTTTTTCAGAAACCTATCCTACATTGCCACTGCATGTTCCCTGACCAAAACATGCTGACCACCCCGCGGTGCTTTTCTCCATCCTACATTGCCACTCACTGCCTATCCTAATTCAGACCCTCCGTTTCACACCACCCCGTGATGATTTTCTCACTCCTAGTAGTGAATGTAATGTAACACACACCCATACAATGCGCACCACCCCGTGATGTTTTTCTCACTCCTAGTAGTGAACGTAATGTAACACACCAATACAATGCGCACCACCCCGCGATGCTTTTCAGAAACCTATCCTACATTGCCACTGCATGTTCCGTTACCTCCCCGTGCTGACCATCCCGCGGTGCTTTTCTCAATCCTACATTGCCACTCACTGCCTATCCTAATTCAGACCCTCCGATTCACACCACCCCGTGATGTTTTTTTCACCCCTAATAGTGAATGTAATGTAACACACACCCATACAGTGCGGACCACCCCGTGATGTTTTTCAGAAACCTATCCTACATTGCCACTGCATGTTCCCTGACCTCCCCATGCTGACCACCCCGCGGTGCTTTTCTCTATCCTACATTGCCACTCACTGCCTATCCTAATTCAGACCCTCCGATTCACACCAACCCGTGATGTTTTTCTCACTCCTACTAGTGAATGTAATGTAACACACACCCATACAATGCGCACCACCCCGCGATGTTTTTCAGAAACCTATCCTACATTGCCACTGCATGTTCCCTGACCTCCCCATGCTGACCACCCCGCGGTGCTTTTCTCCATCCTACATTGCCACTCACTGCCTATCCTAATTCAGACGCTCCGATTCACACCAACCCGTGATGTTTTTCTCACTCCTACTAGTGAATGTAATGTAACACACACCAATCCAATGCGCACCACCCCGCGATGTTTTTCAGAAACCTATCCAACATTGCCACTGCATGTTCCCTGACCTCCCCATGCTGACCACACCGCGGTGCATTTCTCCATCCTACATTGCCACTCACTGCCTATCCTAATTCAGACCCTCCGATTCACACCAACCCGTGATGTTTTTCTCACTCCTACTAGTGAATGTAATGTAACACCACCCATACAATGCGCACCACCCTGTGATGTTTTTCTCACTCCTAGTAGTGAACGTAATGTAACACACCAATACAATGCGCACCACCCCGCGATGCTTTTCAGAAACACATCCTACATTGCCACTGCATGTTCCCTGACCTCCCCACACCGCGGTGACCACCCCGCGGTGCTTTTCTCCATCCTACATTGCCACTCACTGCCTATCCTAATTCAGACACTCCGGTTAACACCACCCCGTGATGTTTTTCTCACTCCTAGTAGTGAATGTAATGTAACACACACCCATACAATGCGCACCACCCCACGATGTTTTTCAGAAACACATCCTACATTGCCACTGCATGTTCCCTGACCTCCCCATGCTGACCACACCGCGGTGCTTTTCTCCATCCTACATTGCCACTCACTGCCTATCCTAATTCAGACACTCCGGTTAACACCACCCCGTGATGTTTTTCTCACTCCTAGTAGTGAATGTAATGTAACACACACCCATACAATGCGCACCACACCGTGATATTTTTCTCACTCCTAGTAGTGAATGTAATGTAACACACACCAATCCAATGCGCACCACCCCGCGATGTTTTTCAGAAACCTATCCTACATTGCCAAGGCATGTTCCCTGACCACCCCATGCTGACCACCCCGCGGTGCTTTTCTCCATCCTACATTGCCACTCACTGCCTATCCTAATTCAGACACTCCGATTCACACCACCCCATGATGATTTTCTCACTCCTAGTAGTGAATGTAATGTAACACACACCCATACAATGCGCACCACCCCGTGATGTTTTTCTCACTCCTAGTAGTGAACGTAATGTAACACACCAATACAATGCGCACCACCCCGCGATGCTTTTCAGAAACCTATCCTACATTGCCACTGCATGTTCCATTACCTCCCCGTTCTGACCACCCCACGGTGCTTTTCTCAATCCTACATTGCCACTCACTGCCTATCCTAATTCAGACCCTCCGATTCACACCACCCCGTGATGTTTTTCTCACCCCTACTAGTGAATGTAATGTAACACACACCCATACAATGCGGACCACCCCGTGATGTTTTTCAGAAACCTATCCTACATTGCCACTGCATGTTCCCTGACCTCCCCATGCTGACCAACCCGCGGTGCTTTTCTCCATCCTACATTTCCACTCACTGCCTATCCTAATTCAGACCCTCCGATTCACACCACCCCGTGATGTTTTTCTCACTCCTACTAGTGAATGTAATGTAACACACACCCATACAATGCGCACCACCCCGCGATGTTTTTCAGAAACCTATCCTGCATTGCCACTGCATGTTCCCTGACCTCCCCATGCTGACCACCCCGCGGTGCTTTTCTCCATCCTACATTGCCACTCACTGCCTATCCTAATTTAGACCCTCCGATTCACACCAACCCGTGATGTTTTTCTCACTCCTACTAGTGAATGTAATGTAACACACACCCATACAATGCGCACCACCCCGTGATGTTTTTCTCACTGCTAGTAGTGAATGTAATGTAACACACACCAATCCAATGCGCACCACCCCGCGATGTTTTTCAGAAACCTATCCTACATTGCCACTGCATGTTCCCTGACCTCCCCATGCTGACCACCCCGCGGTGCTTTTCTCCATCCTACATTGCCACTCACTGCCTATCCTAATTCAGACCCTCCGATTCACACCAACCCGTGATGTTTTTCTCACTCCTACTAGTGAATGTAATGTAACACCACCCATACAATGCGCACCACCCCGTGATGTTTTTCTCACTCCTACTAGTTAATGTAATGTAACACACACCCATACAATGCGCACCACCCCGCGATGTTTTTCAGAAACCTATCCTACATTGCCACTGCATGTTCCCTGACCACAACATGCTGACCACCCCGCGGTGCTTTTCTCCATCCTACATTGCCACTCACTGCCTATCCTAATTCAGACCCTCCGTTTCACACCACCCCGTGATGATTTTCTCACTCCTAGTAGTGAATGTAATGTAACACACACCCATACAATGCGCACCACCCCGTGATGTTTTTCTCACTCCTAGTAGTGAACGTAATGTAACACACCAATACAATGCGCACCACCCCGCGATGCTTTTCAGAAACCTATCCTACATTGCCACTGCATGTTCCGTTACCTCCCCGTGCTGACCACCCCGCCGTGCTTTTCTCAATCCTACATTGCCACTCACTGCCTATCCTAATTCAGACCCTCCGATTCACACCACCCCGTGATGTTTTTTTCACCCCTAATAGTGAATGTAATGTAACACACACCCATACAGTGCGGACCACCCCATGATGTTTTTCAGAAACCTATCCTACATTGCCACTGCATGTTCCCTGACCTCCCCATGCTGACCACCCCGCGGTGCTTTTCTCCATCCTACATTGCCACTCACTGCCTATCCTAATTCAGACCCTCCGATTCACACCAACCCGTGATGTTTTTCTCACTCCTACTAGTGAATGTAATGTAACACACACCCATACAATGCGCACCACCCCGCGATGTTTTTCAGAAACCTATCCTACATTGCCACTGCATGTTCCCTGACCTCCCCATGTTGACCACCCCGCGGTGCTTTTCTCCATCCTATATTGCCACTCACTGCCTATCCTAATTCAGACCCTCCGATTCACACCAACCCGTGATGTTTTTCTCACTCCTACTAGTGAATGTAATGTAACACACACCAATCCAATTCGCACCACCCCGCGATGTTTTTCAGAAACCTATCCAACATTGCCACTGCATGTTCCCTGACCTCCCCATGCTGACCACCCCGCGGTGCATTTCTCCATCCTACATTGCCACTCACTGCCTATCCTAATTCAGACCCTCCGATTACACCACCCCGTGATGTTTTTCTCACTTCTAGTAGTGAATGTAATGTAACACACACCCATACAATGCGCACCACCCTGTGATGTTTTTCTCACTCCTAGTAGTGAACGTAATGTAACACACCAATACAATGCGCACCACCCCGCGATGCTTTTCAGAAACACATCCTACATTGCCACTGCATGTTCCCTGACCTCCCCACACCGCGGTGACCACCCCGCGGTGCTTTTCTCCATCCTACATTGCCACTCACTGCCTATCCTAATTCAGACACTCCGGTTAACACCACCCCGTGATGTTTTTCTCACTCCTAGTAGTGAATGTAATGTAACACACACCCATACAATGCGCACCACCCCACGATGTTTTTCAGAAACACATCCTACATTGCCACTGCATGTTCCCTGACCTCCCCATGCTGACCACCCCGCGGTGCTTTTCTCCATCCTACATTGCCACTCACTGCCTATCCTAATTCAGACACTCCGGTTAACACCACCCCGTGATGTTTTTCTCACTCCTAGTAGTGAATGTAATGTAACACACACCCATACAATGCGCACCACACCGTGATGTTTTTCTCACTCCTAGTAGTGAATGTAATGTAACACACACCAATCCAATGCGCACCACCCCGCGATGTTTTTCAGAAACCTATCCTACATTGCCAAGGCATGTTCCCTGACCACCCCATGCTGACCACCCCGCGGTGCTTTTCTCCATCCTACATTGCCACTCACTGCCTATCCTAATTCAGACACTCCGATTCACACCACCCCATGATGATTTTCTCACTCCTAGTAGTGAATGTAATGTAACACACACCCATACAATGCGCACCACCCCGTGATGTTTTTCTCACTCCTAGTAGTGAACGTAATGTAACACACAAATACAATGCGCACCACCCCGCGATGCTTTTCAGAAACCTATCCTACATTGCCACTGCATGTTCCATTACCTCCCCGTGCTGACCACCCCGCGGTGCTTTTCTCAATCCTACATTGCCACTCACTGCCTATCCTAATTCAGACCCTCCGATTCACACCACCCCGTGATGTTTTTCTCACCCCTACTAGTGAATGTAATGTAACACACACCCATACAATGCGGACCACCCCGTGATGTTTTTCAGAAACCTATCCTACATTGCCTCTGCATGTTCCCTGACCTCCCCATGCTGACCAACCCGCGGTGCTTTTCTCCATCCTACATTTCCACTCACTGCCTATCCTAATTCAGACCCTCCGATTCACACCACCCCGTGATGTTTTTCTCACTCCTACTAGTGAATGTAATGTAACACACACCCATACAATGCGCACCACCCCGCGATGTTTTTCAGAAACCTATCCTACATTGCCACTGCATGTTCCCTGACCTCCCCATGCTGACCACACCGCGGTGCTTTTCTCCCTCCTACATTGCCACTCACTGCCTATCCTAATTCAGACCCTCCGATTCACACCAACCCGTGATGTTTTTCTCACTCCTACTAGTGAATGTAATGTAACACACACCCATACAATGCGCACCACCCCGTGATGTTTTTCTCACTGCTAGTAGTGAATGTAATGTAACACACACCAATCCAATGCGCACCACCCCGCGATGTTTTTCAGAAACCTATCCTACATTGCCACTGCATGTTCCCTGACCTCCCCATGCTGACCACCCCGCGGTGCTTTTCTCCATCCAACATTGCCACTCACTGCCTATCCTAATTCAGACCCTCCGATTCACACCAACCCGTGATGTTTTTCTCACTCCTACTAGTGAATGTAATGTAACACCACCCATACAATGCGCACCACCCCGTGATGTTTTTCTCACTCCTACTAGTGAATGTAATGTAACACACACCCATACAATGCGCACCACCCCGCGATGTTTTTCAGAAACCTATCCTACATTGCCACTGCATGTTCCCTGACCACAACATGCTGACCACCCCGCGGTGCTTTTCTCCATCCTACATTGCCACTCACTGCCTATCCTAATTCAGACCCTCCGTTTCACACCACCCCGTGATGATTTTCTCACTCCTAGTAGTGAATGTAATGTAACACACACCCATACAATGCGCACAACCCCGTGATGTTTTTCTCACTCCTAGTAGTGAACGTAATGTAACACACCAATACAATGCGCACCACCCCGCGATGCTTTTCATAAACCTATCCTACATTGCCACTGCATGTTCCGTTACCTCCCCGTGCTGACCACCCCGCCGTGCTTTTCTCAATCCTACATTGCCACTCACTGCCTATCCTAATTCAGACCCTCCGATTCACACCACCCCGTGATGTTTTTTTCACCCCTAATAGTGAATGTAATGTAACACACACCCATACAGTGCGGACCACCCCGTGATGTTTTTCAGAAACCTATCCTACATTGCCACTGCATGTTCCCTGACCTCCCCATGCTGACCACCCCGCGGTGCTTTTCTCCATCCTACATTGCCACTCACTGCCTATCCTAATTCAGACCCTCCGATTAACACCAACCCGTGATGTTTTTCTCACTCCTACTAGTGAATGTAATGTAACACACACCCATACAATGCGCACCACCCCGCGATGTTTTTCAGAAACCTATCCTACATTGCCACTGCATGTTCCCTGACCTCCCCATGTTGACCACCCCGCGGTGCTTTTCTCCATCCTATATTGCCACTCACTGCCTATCCTAATTCAGACCCTCCGATTCACACCAACCCATGATGTTTTTCTCACTCCTACTAGTGAATGTAATGTAACACACACCAATCCAATGCGCACCACCCCGCGATGTTTTTCAGAAACCTATCCAACATTGCCACTGCATGTTCCCTGACCTCCCCATGCTGACCACCCCGCGGTGCATTTCTCCATCCTACATTGCCACTCACTGCCTATCCTAATTCAGACCCTCCGATTACACCACCCCGTGATGTTTTTCTCACTTCTAGTAGTGAATGTAATGTAACACACACTCATACAATGCGCACCACCCTGTGATGTTTTTCTCACTCCTAGTAGTGAACGTAATGTAACACACCAATACAATGCGCACCACCCCGCGATGCTTTTCAGAAACACATCCTACATTGCCACTGCATGTTCCCTGACCTCCCCACACCGCGGTGACCACCCCGCGGTGCATTTCTCCATCCTACATTGCCACTCACTGCCTATCCTAATTCAGACCCTCCGATTACACCACCCCGTGATGTTTTTCTCACTTCTAGTAGTGAATGTAATGTAACACACACTCATACAATGCGCACCACCCTGTGATGTTTTTCTCACTCCTAGTAGTGAATGTAATGTAACACACACCCATACAATGCGCACCACCCCACGATGTTTTTCAGAAACACATCCTACATTGCCACTGCATGTTCCCTGACCTCCCCATGCTGAACACCCCGCGGTGCTTTTCTCCATCCTACATTGCCACTCACTGCCTATCCTAATTCAGACCCTCCGGTTAACACCACCCCGTGATGTTTTTCTCACTCCTAGTAGTGAATGTAATGTAACACACACCCATACAATGCGCACCACACCGTGATGTTTTTCTCACTCCTAGTAGTGAATGAAATGTAACACACACCAATCCAATGCGCACCACCCCGCGATGTTTTTCAGAAACCTATCCTACATTGCCAAGGCATGTTCCCTGACCACCCCATGCTGACCACCCCGCGGTGCTTTTCTCCATCCTACATTGCCACTCACTGCCTATCCTAATTCAGACACTCCGATTCACACCACCCCATGATGATTTTCTCACTCCTAGTAGTGAATGTAATGTAACACACACCCATACAATGCGCACCACCCCGTGATGTTTTTCTCACTCCTAGTAGTGAACGTAATGTAACACACCAATACAATGCGCACCACCCCGCGATGCTTTTCAGAAACCTATCCTACATTGCCACTGCATGTTCCATTACCTCCCCGTGCTGACCACCCCGCGGTGCTTTTCTCAATCCTACATTGCCACTCACTGCCTATCCTAATTCAGACCCTCCGATTCACACCACCCCGTGATGTTTTTCTCACCCCTACTAGTGAATGTAATGTAACACACACCCATACAATGCGGACCACCCCGTGATGTTTTTCAGAAACCTATCCTACATTGCCACTGCATGTTCCCTGACCTCCCCATGCTGACCAACCCGCGGTGCTTTTCTCCATCCTACATTTCCACTCACTGCCTATCCTAATTCAGACCCTCCGATTCACAACACCCCGTGATGTTTTTCTCACTCCTACTAGTGAATGTAATGTAACACACACCCATACAATGCGCACCACCCCGCGATGTTTTTCAGAAACCTATCCTACATTGCCACTGCATGTTCCCTGACCTCCCCATGCTGACCACCCCGCGGTGCTTTTCTCCATCCTACATTGCCACTCACTGCCTATCCTAATACTGACCCTCCGATTCACACCACCCCGTGATGTTGTTCTCACTCCTAATAGTGAATGTAATGTAACACACACCCATACAATGCGCACCACCCCGTGATATTTTTCTCACTCCTACTAGTGAATGTAATGTAACACACAGCCATACAATGCGCACCACCCCGTGATGTTTTTCTCACTCCTAATAATGAATGTAATGTAACACCCACCCATACATTGCGCCCCAACCCGTGATGTTTTTCTCACTCCTACTAGTGAATGTAATGTAACACACACCCATACAATGCGCACTACCCCGTGATGTGTTTCAGAAACCTATCCTACATTGCCACTGCATGTTCCCTGGCCTCCCCATGCTGACCACCCCGAGGTGCTTATCTCCATCCTACATTGCCACTCACTGCCTATCCTAATTCAGACCCTCAGATTCACACCCCCACGTGAAGTTTTTCTCACTCCCACTAGTGAATGTAATGTAACACACACCCATACAATGCGCACCACACCGTGATGTTTTTCTCACTCCTACTAGTGAATGTAATGTAACACACACCCATACAATGCGCACAACCCCGCGATGTTTTTCAGAAACCTATCCTACATTGATACTGCATGTTCCCTCACCTCCCCATGCTGACCACCCCGCGGTGCTTTTCTCCATCCTACATTGCCACTCACTGCATATCCTAATTCAGACCCTCCGATTCACACCACCCCGTGATGTTTTTCTCACTCCTACTAGTGAATGTAATGTAACACACACCCATACAATGCGCACCACCCCGTGATGTTTTTCTCACTCCTAATAATGAATGTAATGTAACACACACCCATACAATGCGCACCACCCCGTGATGTTTTTCTCACTCCTAGTAGTGAATGTAATGTAACACACCAATACAATGCGCACCACCCCGCGATGCTTTTCAGAAACCTATCCTACATTGCCACTGCATGTTCCATTACCTCCCCGTGCTGACCACCCCGCGGTGCTTTTCTCAATCCTACATTGCCACTCACTGCCTATCCTAATTCAGACCCTCCGATTCACACCACCCCGTGATGTTTTTCTCACCCCTACTAGTGAATGTAATGTAACACACACCCATACAATGCGGACCACCCCGTGATGTTTTTCAGAAACCTATCCTACATTGCCACTGCATGTTCCCTGACCTCCCCATGCTGACCAACCCGCGGTGCTTTTCTCCATCCTACATTTCCACTCACTGCCTATCCTAATTCAGACCCTCCGATTCACAACACCCCGTGATGTTTTTCTCACTCCTACTAGTGAATGTAATGTAACACACACCCATACAATGCGCACCACCCCGCGATGTTTTTCAGAAACCTATCCTACATTGCCACTGCAGGTTCCCTGACCTCCCCATGCTGACCACCCCGCGGTGCTTTTCTCCATCCTACATTGCCACTCACTGCCTATCCTAATTCAGACCCTCCGATTCACACCAACCCGTGATGTTTTTCTCACTCCTACTAGTGAATGTAATGTAACACACACCCATACAATGCGCACCACCCCGTGATGTTTTTCTCACTGCTAGTAGTGAATGTAATGTAACACAGACCAATCCAATGCGCACCACCCCGCGATTTTTTCAGAAACCTATCCTACATTGCCACTGCGTGTTCCCTGACCACCCCATGCTGACCACCCCGCGGTGCTTTTCTCCATCCTACATTGCCACTCACTGCCTATCCTAATTCAGACCCTCCGTTTCACACCACCCTGTGATGATTTTCTCACTCCTAGTAGTGAATGTAATGTAACACACACCCATACAATGCGCACCACCCCGTGATATTTTTCTCACTCCTACTAGTGAATGTAATGTAACACACACCCATACAATGCGCACCACCCCGCGATGTTTTTCAGAAACCTATCCTACATTGCCAATGCATGTTCCCTGACCTCCCCATGCTGACCACCCCGCGGTGCTTTTCTCCATCCTACATTGCCACTCACTGCCTATCCTAATTCAGACCCTCCGATTCACACCAACCCGTGATGTTTTTCTCACTCCTACTAGTGAATGTAATGTAACACACACCAATCCAATGCGCACCACCCCGCGATGTTTTTCAGAAACCTATCCAACATTGCCACTGCATGTTCCCTGACCTCCCCATGCTGACCACCCCGCGGTGCATTTCTCCATCCTACATTGCCACTCACTGCCTATCCTAATTCAGACCCTCCGATTACACCACCCCGTGATGTTTTTCTCACTCCTAGTAGTGAATGTAATGTAACACACACCCATACAATGCGCACCACCCTGTGATGTTTTTCTCACTCCTAGTAGTGAACGTAATGTAACACACCAATACAATGCGCACCACCCCGCGATGCTTTTCAGAAACACATCCTACATTGCCACTGCATGTTCCCTGACCTCCCCATGCTGACCACCCCGCGGTGCTTTTCTCCATCCTACATTGCCACTCACTGCCTATCCTAATTCAGACACTCCGGTTAACACCACCCCGTGATGTTTTTCTCACTCCTAGTAGTGAATGTAATGTAACACACACCCATACAATGCGCACCATCCCGCGATGTTTTTCAGAAACACATCCTACATTGCCACTGCATGTTCCCTGACCTCCCCATGCTGACCACCCCGCGGTGCTTTTCTCCATCCTACATTGCCACTCACTGCCTATCCTAATTCAGACACTCCGGTTAACACCACCCCATGATGATTTTCTCACTCCTAGTAGTGAATGTAATGTAACACACACCCATACAATGCGCACCACCCCGTGATGTTTTTCTCACTCCTAGTAGTGAACGTACTGTAACACACCAATACAATGCGCACCACCCCGCGATGCTTTTCAGAAACCTATCCTACATTGCCACTGCATGTTCCCTGACCTCCCCTTGCTGACCACCCCGCGGTGCTTTTCTCAATCCTACATTGCCACTCACTGCCTATCCTAATTCAGACCCTCCGATTCACACCACCCCGTGATGTTTTTCTCACTCCTACTAGTGAATGTAATGTAACACACACCCATACAATGCGCACCTCCCCGCGATGTTTTTCAGAAACACATCCTACATTGCCACTGCATGTTCCCTGACCTCCCCATGCTGACCACCCCGCGGTGCTTTTCTCAATCCTACATTGCCACTCACTGCCTATCCTAATTCAGACACTCTGTTTAACACCACCCCGTGATGTTTTTCTCACTCCTAGTAGTGAATGTAATGTAATACACAGCCATGCAATGCACACCACCCCGCAATGTTTTTCAGAAACCTATCCTACATTGCCACTGCATGTTCCCTGACCACCCCATGCTGACCACCCCGCGGTGCTTTTCTCCATCCTACATTGCCACTCACTGCCTATCCTAATTCAGACCCTCCGTTTCACACCACCCCGTGATGATTTTCTCACTCCTAGTAGTGAATGTAATGTAACACACACCCATACAATGCGCACCACCCCGGGATGTTTTTCTCACTCCTAGTAGTGAACGTAATGTAACACACCAATACAATGCGCACCACCCCGCGATGCTTTTCAGAAACCTATCCTACATTGCCACTGCATGTTCCATTACCTCCCCGTGCTGACCACCCCGCGGTGCTTTTCTCAATCCTACATTGCCACTCACTGCCTATCCTAATTCAGACCCTCCGATTCACACCACCCCGTGATGTTTTTCTCACCCCTACTAGTGAATGTAATGTAACACACACCCATACAATGCGGACCACCCCGTGATGTTTTTCAGAAACCTATCCTACATTGCCACTGCATGTTCCCTTACCTCCCCATGCTGAGCAACCCGCGGTGCTTTTCTCCATCCTACATTGCCACTCACTGCCTATCCTAATTCAGACCCTCCGATTCACACCACCCCGTGATGTTTTTCTCACTCCTACTAGTGAATGTAATGTAACACACACCCACACAATGCGCACCACCCCGCGATGTTTTTCAGAAACCTATCCTACATTGCCACTGCATGTTCCCTGACCTCCCCATGCTGACCACCCCGCGGTGCTTTTCTCCATCCTACATTGCCACTCACTGCCTATCCTAATTCAGACCCTCCGATTCACACCAACCCGTGATGTTTTTCTCACTCCTACTAGTGAATGTAATGTAACACACACCAATCCAATGCGCACCACCCCGCGATGTTTTTCAGAAACCTATCCAACATTGCCACTGCATGTTCCCTGACCTCCCCATGGTGACCACCCCGCGGTGCTTTTCTCCATCCTACATTGCCACTCACTGCCTATCCTAATTCAGACCCTCCGATTACACCACCCCGTGATGTTTTTCTCACACCTAGTAGTGAATGTAATGTAACACACACCCATACAATGCGCACCACCCTGTGATGTTTTTCTCACTCCTAGTAGTGAACGTAATGTAACACACCAATACAATGCGCACCACCCCGCGATGCTTTTCAGAAACACATCCTACATTGCCACTGCATGTTCCCTGACCTCCCCACCCCGCAGTGACCACCCCGTGGTGCTTTTCTCCATCCTACATTGCCACTCACTGCCTATCCGAATTCAGACACTCCGGTTAACACCACCCCGTGATGTTTTTCTCACTCCTAGTAGTGAATGTAATGTAACACACACCCATACAATGCGCACCACACCATGATGTTTTTCTCACTCCTAGTAGTGAATGTAATGTAACACACACCAATCCAATGCGCACCACCCCGCGATGTTTTTCAGAAACCTATCCTACATTGCCAAGGCATGTTCCCTGACCACCCCATGCTGACCACCCCGCGGTGCTTTTCTCCATCCTACATTGCCACTCACTGCCTATCCTAATTCAGACACTCCGATTCACACCACCCCATGATGATTTTCTCACTCCTAGTAGTGAATGTAATGTAACACACACCCATACAATGCGCACCACCCCGTGATGTTTTTCTCACTCCTAGTAGGGAACGTAATGTAACACACCAATACAATGCGCACCACCCCGCGATGCTTTTCAGAAACCTATCCTACATTGCCACTGCATGTTCCCTGACCTCCCCTTGCTGACCACCCCGCGGTGCTTTTCTCAATCCTACATTGCCACTCACTGCCTATCCTAATTCAGACCCTCCGATTCACACCACCCCGTGATGTTTTTCTCACTCCTACTAGTGAATGTAATGTAACACACACCCATACAATGCGCACCACCCGGTGATGTTTTTCTCACTCCTACTAGTGAATGTAATGTAACACACACCCATGCAATGCGCACCACCCCGTGATGTTTTAATCACTCCTACTAGTGAATGTAATGTAACACACACCCATACAATGCTCACCACCCCGTGATGTTTTTCTCACTGCTACTAGTGAATGTAATGTAACACACACCCATACAATGCGCACCACCCCGCGATGTTTTTCAGAAACCTATCCTACATTGCCATTGCATGTTCCCTCACCTCCCCATGCTGACCACCCCGCGGTGCTTTTCCCCATCCTACATTGCCACTCACTGCCTATCCTAATTCATACCCTCCGATTCACACCACCCCGTGATGTTTTTCTCACTCCTACTAGTGAATGTAATGTAACACACAAACATACAATGCGCACCACCTTGTGATGTTTTTCAGAAACCTATCCTACATTGCCACTGCATGTTCCCTGACATCCCCATGCTGACGACCCCGCGGTTCTTTTCTCCATCCTACATTGCCACTCACTGCCTATCCTAATACTGACCCTCCGATTCACACCACCCCGTGATGTTGTTCTCACTCCTAATAGTGAATGTAATGTAACACACACCCATACAATGCGCACCACCCCGTAATATTTTTCTCACTCCTACTAGTGAATGTAATGTAACACACAGCCATACAATGCGCACCACCCCGTGATGTTTTTCTCACTCCTAATAGTGAATGTAATGTAACACCCACCCATACATTGCGCACCAACCCGTGATGTTTTTCTCACTCCTACTAGTGAATGTAATGTAACACACACCCATACAATGCGCACTACCCCGTGATGTGTTTCAGAAACCTATCCTACATTGCCACTGCATGTTCCCTGACCTCCCCATGCTGACCACCCCGAGGTGCTTCTCTCCATCCTACATTGCCACTCACTGCCTATCCTAATTCAGACCCTCAGATTCACACCCCCGCGTGAAGTTTTTCTCACTCCCACTAGTGAATGTAATGTAACACACACCCATACAATGCGCACCACCCCGTGATGTTTTTCTCACTCCTACTAGTGAATGTAATGTAACACACACCCATACAATGCGCACAACCCCGCGATGTTTTTCACAAACCTATCCTACATTGACACTGCATGTTCCCTCACCTCCCCATGCTGACCACCCCGCGGTGCTTTTCTCCATCCTACATTGCCACTCACTGCATATCCTAATTCAGACCCTCCGATTCACACCACCCCGTGATGTTTTTCTCACTCCTACTAGTGAATGTAATGTAACACACACCCATACAATGCGCACCACTCCGTGATGTTTTTCTCACTCCTAATAGTGAATGTAATGTAACACACACCCATACAATGCACACCACACCGTGATATTTTTCTCACTCCTACTAGTGAATGCAATGTAACACACACCCATACAATGCGCACCACCCCGCGATGTTTTTCTCACTCCTATTAGTGAATGTAATGTAACACACACCCATACAATGCGCACCACCCCGCGATGTTTTTCAGAAACCTATCCTACATTGCCATTGCATGTTCCCTGACCTCCCCATGCTGACCACCCCGCGGTGCTTTTCTCCATCCTACATTAGCACTCACTGCCTATCCTAATTCAGACCCTCCGATTCACACCATCCCTTGATGTTTTTCTCACTCCTACTTGTGAATGTAATGTAACACCCAACCATACAATGCGAACCACCCCGCGATGTTTTTCAGAAACCTATCCTACATTGCCACTGCATGTTCCCTGACCTCCCCATGCTGACCACCCCGCGGTGCTTTCCCCATCATACATTGCCACTCACTGCCTATCCTAATTCAGACCCTCCGATTCACACCACCCCGTGATGATTTTCTCACTCCTAGTAGTGAATGTAATGTAACACACACCCATACAATGCGCACCACCCCGTGATATTTTTCTCACTCCTACTAGTGAATGTAATGTAACACACACCCATACAATGCGCACCACCCCGCGATGTTTTTCAGAAACCTATCCTACATTGCCAATGCATGTTCCCTGACCTCCCCATGCTGACCACCCCGCGGTGCTTTTCTCCATCCTACATTGCCACTCACTGCCTATCCTAATTCAGACCCTCCGATTCACACCAACCCGTGATGTTTTTCTCACTCCTACTAGTGAATGTAATGTAACACACACCAATCCAATGCGCACCACCCCGCGATGTTTTTCAGAAACCTATCCAACATTGCCACTGCATGTTCCCTGACCTCCCCATGCTGACCACCCCGCGGTGCATTTCTCCATCCTACATTGCCACTCACTGCCTATCCTAATTCAGACCCTCCGATTACACCACCCCGTGATGTTTTTCTCACTCCTAGTAGTGAATGTAATGTAACACACACCCATACAATGCGCACCACCCTGTGATGTTTTTCTCACTCCTAGTAGTGAACGTAATGTAACACACCAATACAATGCGCACCACCCCGCGATGCTTTTCAGAAACACATCCTACATTGCCACTGCATGTTCCCTGACCTCCCCATGCTGACCACCCCGCGGTGCTTTTCTCCATCCTACATTGCCACTCACTGCCTATCCTAATTCAGACACTCCGGTTAACACCACCCCGTGATGTTTTTCTCACTCCTAGTAGTGAATGTAATGTAACACACACCCATACAATGCGCACCATCCCGCGATGTTTTTCAGAAACACATCCTACATTGCCACTGCATGTTCCCTGACCTCCCCATGCTGACCACCCCGCGGTGCTTTTCTCCATCCTACATTGCCACTCACTGCCTATCCTAATTCAGACACTCCGGTTAACACCACCCCATGATGATTTTCTCACTCCTAGTAGTGAATGTAATGTAACACACACCCATACAATGCGCACCACCCCGTGATGTTTTTCTCACTCCTAGTAGTGAACGTACTGTAACACACCAATACAATGCGCACCACCCCGCGATGCTTTTCAGAAACCTATCCTACATTGCCACTGCATGTTCCCTGACCTCCCCTTGCTGACCACCCCGCGGTGCTTTTCTCAATCCTACATTGCCACTCACTGCCTATCCTAATTCAGACCCTCCGATTCACACCACCCCGTGATGTTTTTCTCACTCCTACTAGTGAATGTAATGTAACACACACCCATACAATGCGCACCTCCCCGCGATGTTTTTCAGAAACACATCCTACATTGCCACTGCATGTTCCCTGACCTCCCCATGCTGACCACCCCGCGGTGCTTTTCTCAATCCTACATTGCCACTCACTGCCTATCCTAATTCAGACACTCTGTTTAACACCACCCCGTGATGTTTTTCTCACTCCTAGTAGTGAATGTAATGTAATACACAGCCATGCAATGCACAACACCCCGCAATGTTTTTCAGAAACCTATCCTACATTGCCACTGCATGTTCCCTGACCACCCCATGCTGACCACCCCGCGGTGCTTTTCTCCATCCTACATTGCCACTCACTGCCTATCCTAATTCAGACCCTCCGTTTCACACCACCCCGTGATGATTTTCTCACTCCTAGTAGTGAATGTAATGTAACACACACCCATACAATGCGCACCACCCCGGGATGTTTTTCTCACTCCTAGTAGTGAACGTAATGTAACACACCAATACAATGCGCACCACCCCGCGATGCTTTTCAGAAACCTATCCTACATTGCCACTGCATGTTCCATTACCTCCCCGTGCTGACCACCCCGCGGTGCTTTTCTCAATCCTACATTGCCACTCACTGCCTATCCTAATTCAGACCCTCCGATTCACACCACCCCGTGATGTTTTTCTCACCCCTACTAGTGAATGTAATGTAACACACACCCATACAATGCGGACCACCCCGTGATGTTTTTCAGAAACCTATCCTACATTGCCACTGCATGTTCCCTTACCTCCCCATGCTGAGCAACCCGCGGTGCTTTTCTCCATCCTACATTGCCACTCACTGCCTATCCTAATTCAGACCCTCCGATTCACACCACCCCGTGATGTTTTTCTCACTCCTACTAGTGAATGTAATGTAACACACACCCACACAATGCGCACCACCCCGCGATGTTTTTCAGAAACCTATCCTACATTGCCACTGCATGTTCCCTGACCTCCCCATGCTGACCACCCCGCGGTGCTTTTCTCCATCCTACATTGCCACTCACTGCCTATCCTAATTCAGACCCTCCGATTCACACCAACCCGTGATGTTTTTCTCACTCCTACTAGTGAATGTAATGTAACACACACCAATCCAATGCGCACCACCCCGCGATGTTTTTCAGAAACCTATCCAACATTGCCACTGCATGTTCCCTGACCTCCCCATGGTGACCACCCCGCGGTGCTTTTCTCCATCCTACATTGCCACTCACTGCCTATCCTAATTCAGACCCTCCGATTACACCACCCCGTGATGTTTTTCTCACACCTAGTAGTGAATGTAATGTAACACACACCCATACAATGCGCACCACACCATGATGTTTTTCTCACTCCTAGTAGTGAATGTAATGTAACACACACCAATCCAATGCGCACCACCCCGCGATGTTTTTCAGAAACCTATCCTACATTGCCAAGGCATGTTCCCTGACCACCCCATGCTGACCACCCCGCGGTGCTTTTCTCCATCCTACATTGCCACTCACTGCCTATCCTAATTCAGACACTCCGATTCACACCACCCCATGATGATTTTCTCACTCCTAGTAGTGAATGTAATGTAACACACACCCATACAATGCGCACCACCCCGTGATGTTTTTCTCACTCCTAGTAGGGAACGTAATGTAACACACCAATACAATGCGCACCACCCCGCGATGCTTTTCAGAAACCTATCCTACATTGCCACTGCATGTTCCCTGACCTCCCCTTGCTGACCACCCCGCGGTGCTTTTCTCAATCCTACATTGCCACTCACTGCCTATCCTAATTCAGACCCTCCGATTCACACCACCCCGTGATGTTTTTCTCACTCCTACTAGTGAATGTAATGTAACACACACCCATACAATGCGCACCACCCGGTGATGTTTTTCTCACTCCTACTAGTGAATGTAATGTAACACACACCCATGCAATGCGCACCACCCCGTGATGTTTTAATCACTCCTACTAGTGAATGTAATGTAACACACACCCATACAATGCTCACCACCCCGTGATGTTTTTCTCACTGCTACTAGTGAATGTAATGTAACACACACCCATACAATGCGCACCACCCCGCGATGTTTTTCAGAAACCTATCCTACATTGCCATTGCATGTTCCCTCACCTCCCCATGCTGACCACCCCGCGGTGCTTTTCCCCATCCTACATTGCCACTCACTGCCTATCCTAATTCATACCCTCCGATTCACACCACCCCGTGATGTTTTTCTCACTCCTACTAGTGAATGTAATGTAACACACAAACATACAATGCGCACCACCTCGTGATGTTTTTCAGAAACCTATCCTACATTGCCACTGCATGTTCCCTGACATCCCCATGCTGACGACCCCGCGGTTCTTTTCTCCATCCTACATTGCCACTCACTGCCTATCCTAATACTGACCCTCCGATTCACACCACCCCGTGATGTTGTTCTCACTCCTAATAGTGAATGTAATGTAACACACACCCATACAATGCGCACCACCCCGTAATATTTTTCTCACTCCTACTAGTGAATGTAATGTAACACACAGCCATACAATGCGCACCACCCCGTGATGTTTTTCTCACTCCTAATAGTGAATGTAATGTAACACCCACCCATACATTGCGCACCAACCCGTGATGTTTTTCTCACTCCTACTAGTGAATGTAATGTAACACACACCCATACAATGCGCACTACCCCGTGATGTGTTTCAGAAACCTATCCTACATTGCCACTGCATGTTCCCTGACCTCCCCATGCTGACCACCCCGAGGTGCTTCTCTCCATCCTACATTGCCACTCACTGCCTATCCTAATTCAGACCCTCAGATTCACACCCCCGCGTGAAGTTTTTCTCACTCCCACTAGTGAATGTAATGTAACACACACCCATACAATGCGCACCACCCCGTGATGTTTTTCTCACTCCTACTAGTGAATGTAATGTAACACACACCCATACAATGCGCACAACCCCGCGATGTTTTTCACAAACCTATCCTACATTGACACTGCATGTTCCCTCACCTCCCCATGCTGACCACCCCGCGGTGCTTTTCTCCATCCTACATTGCCACTCACTGCATATCCTAATTCAGACCCTCCGATTCACACCACCCCGTGATGTTTTTCTCACTCCTACTAGTGAATGTAATGTAACACACACCCATACAATGCGCACCACTCCGTGATGTTTTTCTCACTCCTAATAGTGAATGTAATGTAACACACACCCATACAATGCACACCACACCGTGATATTTTTCTCACTCCTACTAGTGAATGCAATGTAACACACACCCATACAATGCGCACCACCCCGCGATGTTTTTCTCACTCCTATTAGTGAATGTAATGTAACACACACCCATACAATGCGCACCACCCCGCGATGTTTTTCAGAAACCTATCCTACATTGCCATTGCATGTTCCCTGACCTCCCCATGCTGACCACCCCGCGGTGCTTTTCTCCATCCTACATTAGCACTCACTGCCTATCCTAATTCAGACCCTCCGATTCACACCATCCCTTGATGTTTTTCTCACTCCTACTTGTGAATGTAATGTAACACCCAACCATACAATGCGAACCACCCCGCGATGTTTTTCAGAAACCTATCCTACATTGCCACTGCATGTTCCCTGACCTCCCCATGCTGACCACCCCGCGGTGCTTTCCCCATCATACATTGCCACTCACTGCCTATCCTAATTCAGACCCTCCGATTCACACCACCCCGTGATGTTTTTCTCACTCCTACTAGTGAATGTAATGTAACACACACCCATACAATGCGCACCACCACGTGATGTTTTTCAGAAACCTATCCTACATTGCCACTGCATGTTCCCTGACATCCCCATGCTGACCACCCCGCAGTTCTTTTCTCCATCCTAAATTGCCACTCACTGCCTATCCTAATTCAGACCCTCCGATTCACACCACCCCGTGATGTTGTTCTCACTCCTACTAGTGAATGTAATGTAACACACACCCATACAATGCACACCAACCCGTGATGTTTTTCTCACTCCTACTAGTGAATGTAATGTAACACACAGCCATACAATGCGCACCACCCCGTGATGTTTTTCTCACTCCTACTAGTGAATGTAATGTAAAACACACCCATTCAATGTGCACCACCCCGTGATGTTTTTCTCACTCCTACTAGTGAATGTAATGTAACACACACCCATACAATGCGCACCACCACGTGATGTTTTTCTCACTCCTAGTAGGGAACGTAATGTAACACACCAATACAATGCGCACCACCCCGCGATGCTTTTCAGAAACCTATCCTACATTGCCACTGCATGTTCCCTGACCTCCCCTTGCTGACCACCCCGCGGTGCTTTTCTCAATCCTACATTGCCACTCACTGCCTATCCTAATTCAGACCCTCCGATTCACACCACCCCGTGATGTTTTTCTCACTCCTACTAGTGAATGTAATGTAACACACACCCATACAATGCGCACCACCCGGTGATGTTTTTCTCACTCCTACTAGTGAATGTAATGTAACACACACCCATGCAATGCGCACCACCCCGTGATGTTTTAATCACTCCTACTAGTGAATGTAATGTAACACACACCCATACAATGCTCACCACCCCGTGATGTTTTTCTCACTGCTACTAGTGAATGTAATGTAACACACACCCATACAATGCGCACCACCCCGCGATGTTTTTCAGAAACCTATCCTACATTGCCATTGCATGTTCCCTCACCTCCCCATGCTGACCACCCCGCGGTGCTTTTCCCCATCCTACATTGCCACTCACTGCCTATCCTAATTCATACCCTCCGATTCACACCACCCCGTGATGTTTTTCTCACTCCTACTAGTGAATGTAATGTAACACACAAACATACAATGCGCACCACCTCGTGATGTTTTTCAGAAACCTATCCTACATTGCCACTGCATGTTCCCTGACATCCCCATGCTGACGACCCCGCGGTTCTTTTCTCCATCCTACATTGCCACTCACTGCCTATCCTAATACTGACCCTCCGATTCACACCACCCCGTGATGTTGTTCTCACTCCTAATAGTGAATGTAATGTAACACACACCCATACAATGCGCACCACCCCGTAATATTTTTCTCACTCCTACTAGTGAATGTAATGTAACACACAGCCATACAATGCGCACCACCCCGTGATGTTTTTCTCACTCCTAATAGTGAATGTAATGTAACACCCACCCATACATTGCGCACCAACCCGTGATGTTTTTCTCACTCCTACTAGTGAATGTAATGTAACACACACCCATACAATGCGCACTACCCCGTGATGTGTTTCAGAAACCTATCCTACATTGCCACTGCATGTTCCCTGACCTCCCCATGCTGACCACCCCGAGGTGCTTCTCTCCATCCTACATTGCCACTCACTGCCTATCCTAATTCAGACCCTCAGATTCACACCCCCGCGTGAAGTTTTTCTCACTCCCACTAGTGAATGTAATGTAACACACACCCATACAATGCGCACCACCCCGTGATGTTTTTCTCACTCCTACTAGTGAATGTAATGTAACACACACCCATACAATGCGCACAACCCCGCGATGTTTTTCACAAACCTATCCTACATTGACACTGCATGTTCCCTCACCTCCCCATGCTGACCACCCCGCGGTGCTTTTCTCCATCCTACATTGCCACTCACTGCATATCCTAATTCAGACCCTCCGATTCACACCACCCCGTGATGTTTTTCTCACTCCTACTAGTGAATGTAATGTAACACACACCCATACAATGCGCACCACTCCGTGATGTTTTTCTCACTCCTAATAGTGAATGTAATGTAACACACACCCATACAATGCACACCACACCGTGATATTTTTCTCACTCCTACTAGTGAATGCAATGTAACACACACCCATACAATGCGCACCACCCCGCGATGTTTTTCTCACTCCTATTAGTGAATGTAATGTAACACACACCCATACAATGCGCACCACCCCGCGATGTTTTTCAGAAACCTATCCTACATTGCCATTGCATGTTCCCTGACCTCCCCATGCTGACCACCCCGCGGTGCTTTTCTCCATCCTACATTGCCACTCACTGCCTATCCTAATTCAGACCCTCCGATTCACACCATCCCTTGATGTTTTTCTCACTCCTACTTGTGAATGTAATGTAACACCCAACCATACAATGCGAACCACCCCGAGATGTTTTTCAGAAACCTATCCTACATTGCCACTGCATGTTCCCTGACCTCCCCATGCTGACCACCCCGCGGTGCTTTCCCCATCATACATTGCCACTCACTGCCTATCCTAATTCAGACCCTCCGATTCACACCACCCCGTGATGTTTTTCTCACTCCTACTAGTGAATGTAATGTAACACACACCCATACAATGCGCACCACCACGTGATGTTTTTCAGAAACCTATCCTACATTGCCACTGCATGTTCCCTGACATCCCCATGCTGACCACCCCGCAGTTCTTTTCTCCATCCTATATTGCCACTCACTGCCTATCCTAATTCAGACCCTCCGATTCACACCACCCCGTGATGTTGTTCTCACTCCTAATAGTGAATGTAATGTAACACACACCCATACAATGCACACCAACCCGTGATGTTTTTCTCACTCCTACTAGTGAATGTAATGTAACACACAGCCATACAATGCGCACCACCCCGTGATGTTTTTCTCACTCCTACTAGTGAATGTAATGTAAAACACACCCATTCAATGTGCACCACCCCGTGATGTTTTTCTCACTCCTACTAGTGAATGTAATGTAACACACACCCATACAATGCGCACCACACCGTGATGTTTTTCTCACTCCTACTAGTGAATGTAATGTAACACACACCCATACAATGCGCACCACCCCGCGATGTTTTTCTGAAACCTATCCTACATTGACACTGCATGATCCCTCACCTCCCCATGCTGACCACCCCGCGGTGCTTTTCTCCATCCTATATTGCCACTCACTGCATATCCTAATTCAGACCCTCCGATTCACACCACCCCATGATGTTTTTATCACTCCTACTAGTGAATGTAATGTAACACACACCCATACAATGCGCACCACTCCATGATGTTTTTGTCACTCCTACTAGTGAATGTAATGTAACACACACCCATACAATGCACACCACACCGTGATATTTTTCTCACTCCTACTAGTGAATGCAATGTAACACACACCCATACAATGCGCACCACCCCGCGATGTTTTTCTCACTCCTATTAGTGAATGTAATGTAACACACACCCATACAATGCGCACCACCCCTCGATGTTTTTCAGAAACCTATCCTACATGGGCACTGCATGTTCCCTGACCTCCCCATGCTGACCACTCCGTGGTGCTTTTCTCCATCCTACATTGCCACTCACTGCCTATCCTAATTCAGACCCTCCGATTCACACCACCCCGTGATGTTTTTCTCACTCCTACTAGTGAATGTAATGTAACACACACCCATACAATGCGCACCACCCCGTGATGTTTTTCTCACTCCTACTAGTGAATGTAATGTAACACAGAACCATACAATGCGCACCACCACGCGATGTTTTTCAGAAACCTATCCTACATGGCCACTGCATGTTCCCTGACCTCCCCATGCTGACCACTCCGTGGTGCTTTTCTCCATCAAACATTTCCACTCACTGCCTATCCTAATTCAGACCCTCCAATTCACACCACCCCGTGATGTTTTTCTCACTCCTACTAGTGAATGTAATGTAATACACACCCATAAAATGCGCACCACCCCGTGATGTTTTTCAGAAACCTATCCTACATTGCCACTGCATGTTCCCTGACCTCCACATGCTGACCACCACGAGGTGCTTTTCTCCATCCTACATTGCCTCTCACTGCCTATCCTAATTCAGACCCTCCGATTCACACCACCCCGTGATGTTTTTCTCACTCCTACTAATGAATGTAATGTAATACACACCCATACAATGCGCAACACCCCGCGATGTTTTCCAGAAACCTATCCTACATTGCCACTGCATGTTCCCTGACCTCCCCATGCTGACCACCCCGCGGTGCTTTTCTCCATCCTACATTGCCACTCACTGCCTATCCTAATTCAAACCCTCCGATTCACACTATCCCGTGATGTTTTTCTCACTCCTACTAGTGAATGTAATGTAACACCCACCCATACAATGCGCACCACTCCGTGATGTTTTTCTCACTCCTAATAGTGAATGTAATGTAACACACACCCATACAATGCACACCACACCGTGATATTTTTCTCACTCCTACTAGTGAATGCAATGTAACACACACCCATACAATGCGCACCACCCCGCGATGTTTTTCTCACTCCTATTAGTGAATGTAATGTAACACACACCCATACAATGCGCACCACCCCGCGATGTTTTTCAGAAACCTATCCTACATGGCCACTGCATGTTCCCTGAACTCCCCATGCTGACCACTCCGTGGTGCTTTTCTCCATCCTATATTGCCACTCACTGCCTATCCTAATTCATACCCTCCGATTCACACCAGCCCGTGATGTTTTTCTCACTCCTTCTAGTGAATGTAATGTAACACACACCCATACAATGCGCACCACGCCGTGATGATTTACAGAAACCTAATCTACATTGCCACTGCCTGTTCCCTGACCTCCCCATGCTGACCACGCCGCTGTGCTTTTCGCCATCCTACATTGCCACTCACTGCCTATCCTAATTCAGTCCCTCCGATTCACACCACCCCGTGATGTTTTTCTCACTCTTACTTATGAATGTAATGTAACACACACCCATACAATGCGCGCCACCCCACGATGTGTTTCAGAAACCTATCCTACATTGCCACTGCATGTTCCCTGACATCCCCATGCTGACCACCCCGCGGTGCTTTTCTTCATCCTACATTGCCACTCACTGCCTATCCTAATTCAGACCCTCCGATTCACACCACCCCGTGATGTTTTTCTCACTGCTACTAGTGAATGTAATGTAACACACACCCATACAAT
Organism: Cavia porcellus; assembly: GCF_034190915.1. Lineage (NCBI taxonomy): Eukaryota > Metazoa > Chordata > Mammalia > Rodentia > Caviidae > Cavia > Cavia porcellus. Next base: position 87,882 of record NW_026947796.1, read on the forward strand.
GGGCACCACCCCGTGATGTTTTTCTCACACCTACTAGTGAATGTAATGTAACACACACCCATACAATGCGCACCACCCCGTGATGTTTTTCAGAAACCTATCCTACATTGCCACTGCATGTTCCCTGACTTCCCCATGCTGACCACCCCGCTGTGCTTTTCTCCATCCTACATTGCCACTCACTGCCTATTCTAATTCAGACCCTGCTATTCACACCACCCCGTGATGTTTTTCTCACTCCTGCTAGTGAATGTAATGTAACACACACCCATACAATGCGCACACCCCATGATGTTTTTCAGAAACCTATCCTACATTGCCACTGAATGTTCCCTGACCTCCCCATGCTGACCACCCCGCGGTGCTTTTCTCCATCCTACATTACCACTCACTGCCTATCCTAATTCAGACCCTCCGATTCACACCACCCCGTGATGTTTTTCTCACTCCTAATAGTGAATGTAATGTAACACACACCCATACAATGCGCACCACACCGCGATGTTTTTCTCACTCCTACTAGTGAATGTAATGTAACACACCCCCATACTATGCGCACCACCCCGCGATGTTTTTCAGAAACATATCCTACATTGCCACTGCACGTTCCCTGACCTCCCCATGCTGACCAACCCGCGGTGCTTTTCTCCATCCTACATTGCCACTCACTGCCTATCCTTATTCAGACACTCCGATTCACACCACCCCGTGATGTTTTTCTCACTCCTACTAGTGAATGTAATGTAACACACACCCATACAATGCGCACCACCCCGCAATGTTTTACAGAAACCTATCCTACATTGCCACTGCATGTTCCCTGACCTCCCCATGCTGACCACCCCTCGGTGCTTTTCTCCATCCTACATTGCCACTCACTGCCTATTCTAATTCAGACCCTCCGATTCACACCACCCCGTGATGTTTTTCTCACTCCTACTAGTGAATGTAATGTAACACACACCCATACAATGCGCACCACCCAGCGATGTTTTTCAGAAACCTATCCTACATTGCTACTGCATGTTCCCTGACCTCCCCATGCTGACCACACCGCGGTGCTTTTCTCCATCCTACATTGCCACTCACTGCCTATCCTAATTCAGACCCTCCGATTGACACCACCCCGTGATGTTTTTCTCACTCCTACTAGTGAATGTGATGTAACACCCACCCATACAATGCGCACCACCCCGCGATGTTTTTCAGAAACCTATCCTACATTGCCACTGCATGTTCCCTGACCTCCCCATGCTAACCACCCCGCGGTGCTTTTCTCGATCCTACATTGCCACTCACTGGCTATCCTAATTCAGACCCTCCGATTCACACCACCCCGTGATATTTTTCTCACACCTACTAGTGAATGTAATGTAACACACACCCATACAATGCGCACCACCCCGTGATGTTTTTCAGAAACCTATCCTACATTGCCACTGCATGTTCCCTGACCTCCCCATGCTGACCACCCCGCTGTGCTTTTCTCCATCCTACATTGCCACTCACTGCCTATTCTAATTCAGACCCTCCTATTCACACCACCCCGTGATGTTTTTCTCACTCCTGCTAGTGAATGTAATGTAACACACACCCATACAATGCGCACCACCCCACGATGTTTTTCAGAAACCTATCCTACATTGCCACTGCATGTTCCCTGACCTCCCCATGCTGACCACCCCGCGGTGCTTTTCTCCATCCTACATTGCCACTCACTGGCTATCCTAATTCAGACCCTCCGATTCACACCTCCCCGTGATGTTTTTCTCACACCTACTAGTGAATGTAATGTAACACACACCCATACAATGCGCACCACCCCGCGATGTTTTTCAGAAACCTATCCTGCATTGCCACTGCATGTTCCCTGACCTCCCCATGCTGACCACCCCGCGGTGCTTTTCTCCATCCTACATTGCCACTCACTGGCTATCGTAATTCAGACCCTCCGATTCACACTACCCCGTGATGTTTTTCTCACTCCTACTAGTTAATGTTATGTAACACACACCAATACAATACGCACCACCCCGCGATGTTTTTCAGAAACCTATCCTACATTGCCACTGCATTTTCCCTGACCTCCCCATGCTGACCACCCCGCGGTGCTTTTCTCCATCCTACATTGCCACTCACTGCATATCCTAATTCAGACCCTCCGATTCACACCAACCCGTGATGTTTTTCTCACTCCTACTAGTGAATGTAATGTAACACACACCCATACAATGCGCACCACCCCACGATGTTTTTCAGAAACCTATCCTACATTGCCACTGCATGTTCCCTGACCTCCCCATGCTGACCACCCCGCGGTGCTTTTCTCGATCCTACATTGCCACTCACTGGCTATCCTAATTCAGACCCTCCGATTCACACCTCCCCGTGATGTTTTTCTCACACGTACTAGTGAATGTAATGTAACACACACCCATACAATGCGCACCAACTCGCGATGTTTTTCAGAAACCTATCCTACATTGCCACTGCATGTTCCCTGACCTCCCCATGCTGACCACCCCGCGGTGCTTTTCTCCATCCTACATTGCCACTCACTGCATATCCTAATTCAGACCCTCTGATTCACACCAACCCGTGATGTTTTTCTCACTCCTACTAGTGAATGTAATGTAACACACACCCATACAATGCGCACCACCCCGCGATGTTTTTCAGAAACCTATCCTACATTGACACTGCATGATCCCTCACCTCCCCATGCTGACCACCCCGCGGTGCTTTTCTCCATCCTACATTGCCACTCACTGCATATCCTAATTCAGACCCTCCGATTCACACCACCCCGTGATGTTTTTATCACTCCTACTAGTGAATGTAATGTAACACACACCCATACAATGCGCACCACCCCGTGATGTTTTTGTCACTCCTACTAGTGAATGTAATGTAACACAAACCCATACAATGTACACCACACCGTGATATTTTTCTCACTCCTACTAGTGAATGCAATGTAACACACACCCATACAATGCGCACCACCCCGTGATGTTTTTCTCACTCCTATTAGTGAATGTAATGTAACACACACCCATACAATGCGCACCACCCCGCAATGTTTTTCAGAAACCTATCCTACATGGCCACTGCATGTTCCCTGACCTGCCCATGCTGACCACTCCGTGGTGCTTTTCTCCATCCTACATTGCCACTCACTGCCTATCCTAATTCAGACCCTCCGATTCACACCACCCCGTGATGTTTTTCTCACTCCTACTAGTGAATGTAATGTAACACAGAACCATAATATGCGCACCACCACGCGATGTTTTTCAGAAACCTATCCTACATCACCACTGCATGTTCCCTGACCTCCCCATTCTGACCACCCCGCGGTGCTTTTCTCCATCAAACATTTCCACTCACTGCCTATCCTAATTCAGACCCTCCAATTCACACCACCCCGTGATGTTTTTCTCACTCCTACTAGTGAATGTAATGTAATACACACCCATACAATGCGCACCACCCCGTGATGTTTTTCAGAAACCTATCCTACATTGCCACTGCATGTTCCCTGACCTCCACATGCTGACCACCCTGAGGTGCTTTTCTCCATCCTACATTGCCACTCACTGCCTATCCTAATTCAGACCCTCCGATTCACAACACCCCGTGATGTTTTTCTCAATCTATCTAATGAATGTAAAGTAACACACACCCATACAATGCGCACCACCCCGCGATGTTTTTCAGAAACCTATCCTACATTGCCACTGCATGTTCCCTGACCTCCACATGCTGACCACCGCGCGGTGTTTTTCTCTATCCTACATTGCCACTCATTGCCTATCCTAATTCAGAACCTCCGATTCACACTATCCCGTGATGTTTTTCTCACTCCTACTAGTGAATGTAATGTAACACCCACCCATACAATGCGCACCACCCCGCGATGTTTTTCAGAAACCTATCCTACATTGCCACTGCATGTTCCCTGACCTCCCCATGCTGACCACCCTGCGGTGCTTTTCTCCATCCTACATTGCCACTCACTGCCTATCCTAATTCAGACCCTCCTATTCACACCACCCCGTGATGTTTTTCTCACTCCTACTAGTGAATGTAATGTAACACACACCCATACAATGCGCACCACCCCGTGATGTTTTTCAGAAAACTATCCTACATTGCCACTCATGTTCCCCGACCTCCCCATGCTGACAACCCCGCGGTGCTTTTCTCCATCCTACATTGCCACTCACTGCCTATCCTAATTCAGACCCTCCGATTCACACCACACCGTGATGTTTTTCTCACTCCTACTAGTGAATGTAATGTAACACACACCCATATAATGCGCACCACCCCGTGATATTTTTCAGAAACCTATCCTACATTGCCACTGCATGTTCCCTGACCTCCCCATGCTGACCACCCCGCGGTGCTTTTCTCCATCCTACATTGCCACTCACTGCCTATCCTAAATCAGACCCTCCGATTCACACCACCCCGTGATGTTTTTCTCACTCCTAATAGTGAATGTAATGTAACACACACCCATACAATGCGCACCACACCGCGATGTTTTTCTCACTCCTACTAGTGAATGTAATGTGACACACACCCATACAATGCGCACCACCCCGCGATGTTTTTCAGAAACCTATCCTACATTGCCACTGCATGTTCCCTGACCTCCCCATGCTGACCACCCCGCGGTGCTTTTCTCCATCCTACATTGCCACTCACTGCCTATCCTAATTCAGACCCTCCGATTGACATCACCCCGTGATGTTTTTCTCACTCCTACTAGTGAATGTAATGTAACACCCACCCATACAATGCGCACCACCCCGCGATGTTTTTCAGAAACCTATCCTACATTGCCACTGCATGTTCCCTGACCTCCCCATGCTGACCACCCCGCGGTGCTTTTCTCGATCCTACATTGCCACTCACTGGCTATCCTAATTCAGACCCTCCGATTCACACCACCCCGTGATGTTTTTCTCACACCTACTAGTGAATGTAATGTAACACACACCCATACAATGCACACCACCCCGCGATGTTTTTCAGAAACCTATCCTACATTGCCACTGCATGTTCCCTGACCTCCCCATGCTGACCAACCCGCGGTGCTTTTCTCCATCCTACATTGCCACTCACTGCCTATCCTAATTCAGACCCTCCGATTCACACCACCCCGTGATGTTTTTCTCACTCCTACTAGTGTATGTAATGTAACACACACCCATACAATGCGCACCACTCCGTGATGTTTTTCAGAAACCTATCCTACATTGCCACTGCATGTTCCCTGACCTCCCCATGCTGACCACCCCGCGGTGCTTTTCTCCATCCTACATTGCCACTCACTGGCTATCCTAATTCAGACCCTCCGATTCACACTACCCCGTGATGTTTTTCTCACTCCTACTAGTTAATGTAATGTAACACCCACCCATACAATGCGCACCACCCCGCGATGTTTTTCAGAAACCTATCCTACATTGCCACTGCATGTTCCCTGACCTCCCCATGCTGACCAACCCGCGGTGCTTTTCTCCTTCCTACATTACCACTCACTGCCTATCCTAATTCAGACCCTCCGATTCACACCACCACGTGATGTTTTTCTCACTCCTAATAGTGAATGTAATGTAACACACACCCATACAATGCGCACCACACCGCGATGTTTTTCTCACTCCTACTAGTGAATGTAATGTAACACACCCCCATACAATGCCACCACCCCGCGATGTTTTTCAGAAACATATCCTACATTGCCACTGCATGTTCCCTGACCTCCCCATGCTGACAAACCGGCGGTGCTTTTCTCCATCCTACATTGCCACTCACTGCCTATCCTTATTCAGACCCTCCGATTCACACCACCCCGTGATGTTTTTCTCACTCCTACTAGTGAATGTAATGTAACACACCCCCATACAATGCGCACCACCCCGCGATGGTTTTCAGAAACCTATCCTACATTGCCACTGCATGTTCCCTGACCTCCCCATGCTGACCACCCCGCGGTGCTTTCCTCCATCCTACATTGCCACTCACTGCCTATTCTAATTCAGACCCTCCGATTCACACCACCCCGTGATGTTTTTCTCACTCCTACTAGTGAATGTAATGTAACACACACCCATACAATGCGCACCACCCCACGATGTTTTTCAGAAATTTATCCTACATTGCTACTGCATGTTCCCTGACCTCCCCATGCTGACCACCCCGCGGTTCTTTTCTCCATCCTACATTGCCATTCACTGCCTATCCTAATTCAGACCCTCCGATTGACACCACCCCGTGATGTTTTTCTCACTCCTACTAGTGAATGTAATGTAACACCCACCCATACAATGCGCACCACCCCGCGATGTTTTTCAGAAACCTATCCTACATTGCCACTGCATTTTACCTGACCTCCCCATGCTGACCACCCCGCGGTGCTTTTCTCGATCCTAAATTGCCACTCACTGGCTATCCTAATTCAGACCCTCCGATTCACACCACCCCGTGATGTTTTTCTCACACCTACTAGTGAATGTAATGTAACACACACCCATACAATGCACACCACCCCGCGATGTTTTTCAGAAACCTATCCTACATTGCCACTGCATGTTCCCTGACCTCCCCATGCTGACCAACCCGCGGTGCTTTTCTCCATCCTACATTGCCACTCACTGCCTATCCTAATTCAGACCCTCCGATTCACACCACCCCGTGATGTTTTTCTCACTCCTACTAGTGTATGTAATGTAACACACACCCATACAATGCGCACCACTCCGTGATGTTTTTCAGAAACCTATCCTACATTGCCACTGCATGTTCCCTGACCTCCCCATGCTGACCACCCCGCGGTGCTTTTCTCCATCCTACATTGCCACTCACTGGCTATCCTAATTCAGACCCTCCGATTCACACTACCCCGTGATGTTTTTCTCACTCCTACTAGTTAATGTAATGTAACACCCACCCATACAATGCGCACCACCCCGCGATGTTTTTCAGAAACCTATCCTACATTGCCACTGCATGTTCCCTGACCTCCCCATGCTGACCAACCCGCGGTGCTTTTCTCCTTCCTACATTACCACTCACTGCCTATCCTAATTCAGACCCTCCGATTCACACCACCACGTGATGTTTTTCTCACTCCTAATAGTGAATGTAATGTAACACACACCCATACAATGCGCACCACACCGCGATGTTTTTCTCACTCCTACTAGTGAATGTAATGTAACACACCCCCATACAATGCCACCACCCCGCGATGTTTTTCAGAAACATATCCTACATTGCCACTGCATGTTCCCTGACCTCCCCATGCTGACAAACCGGCGGTGCTTTTCTCCATCCTACATTGCCACTCACTGCCTATCCTTATTCAGACCCTCCGATTCACACCACCCCGTGATGTTTTTCTCACTCCTACTAGTGAATGTAATGTAACACACCCCCATACAATGCGCACCACCCCGCGATGGTTTTCAGAAACCTATCCTACATTGCCACTGCATGTTCCCTGACCTCCCCATGCTGACCACCCCGCGGTGCTTTCCTCCATCCTACATTGCCACTCACTGCCTATTCTAATTCAGACCCTCCGATTCACACCACCCCGTGATGTTTTTCTCACTCCTACTAGTGAATGTAATGTAACACACACCCATACAATGCGCACCACCCCACGATGTTTTTCAGAAATTTATCCTACATTGCTACTGCATGTTCCCTGACCTCCCCATGCTGACCACCCCGCGGTTCTTTTCTCCATCCTACATTGCCATTCACTGCCTATCCTAATTCAGACCCTCCGATTGACACCACCCCGTGATGTTTTTCTCACTCCTACTAGTGAATGTAATGTAACACCCACCCATACAATGCGCACCACCCCGCGATGTTTTTCAGAAACCTATCCTACATTGCCACTGCATTTTACCTGACCTCCCCATGCTGACCACCCCGCGGTGCTTTTCTCGATCCTAAATTGCCACTCACTGGCTATCCTAATTCAGACCCTCCGATTCACACCACCCCGTGATGTTTTTCTCACACCTACTAGTGAATGTAATGTAACACACACCCATACAATGCGCACCACCCTGCGATGTTTTTCAGAAACCTATCCTACATTGCCACTGCATGTTCCCTGACCTCCCCATGCTGACCACCCCGCGGTGCTTTTCTCCATCCTACATTGCCACTCACTGCCTATCCTAATTCAGACCCTCCGATTCACACCATCCCGTGATGTTTTTCTCACTCCTACTAGTGAATGTAATGTAACACCCACCCATACAATGCGCACCACCCCGCGATGTTTTTCAGAAACCTATCCTACATTGCCACTGCATGTTCCCTGACCTCCCCATGCTGACCACCCCGCGGTGCTTTTCTCCATCCTACATTGCCACTCACTGCCTATCCTAATTCAGACCCTCCGATTCACACTACCCCGTGATGTTTTTCTCACTCCTACTAGTTAATGTAATGTAACACCCACCCATACAATGCGCACCACCCCGCGATGTTTTTCAGAAACCTATCCTACATTGCCACTGCATGTTCCCTGACCTCCCCATGCTGACCACCCCGCGGTGCTTTTCTCCATCCTACATTACCACTCACTGCCTATCCTAATTCAGACCCTCCGATTCACACCACCCCGTGATGTTTTTCTCACTCCTAATAGTGAATGTAATGTAACACACACCCATACAATGCGCACCACACCGCGATGTTTTTCTCACTCCTACTAGTGAATGTAATGTGACACACCCCCATACAATGCGCACCACCCCGCGATGTTTTTCAGAAACATATCCTACATTGCCACTGCATGTTCCCTGACCTCCCCATTCTGACTAACCCACGGTGCTTTTCTCCATCCTACATTGCCACTCACTCCCTATCCTAATTCACACCCTCCGATTGACACCACCCCGTGATGTTTTTCTCACTCCTACTAGTGAATGTAATGTAACACCCACCCATACAATGCGCACCACCCCGCGATGTTTTTCAGAAACCTATCCTACATTGCCACTGCATGTTCCCTGACCTCCCCATGCTGACCACCCCGCGGTGCTTTTCTCCATCCTACATTGCCACTCACTGCCTATCCTAAATCAGACCCTCCGATTCACACCACCCCGTGATGTTTTTCTCACTCCTAATAGTGAATGTAATGTAACACACACCCATACAATGCGCACCACACCGTGATGTTTTTCTCACTCCTACTAGTGAATGTAATGTGACACACACCCATACAATGCGCACCACCCCGCGATGTTTTTCAGAAACCTATCCTACATTGCCACTGCATGTTCCCTGACCTCCCCATGCTGACCACCCCGCGGTGCTTTTCTCCATCCTACATTGCCACTCACTGCCTATCCTAATTCAGACCCTCCGATTGACATCACCCCGTGATGTTTTTCTCACTCCTACTAGTGAATGTAATGTAACACCCACCCATACAATGCGCACCACCCCGCGATGTTTTTCAGAAACCTATCCTACATTGCCACTGCATGTTCCCTGACCTCCCCATGCTGACCACCCCGCGGTGCTTTTCTCGATCCTACATTGCCACTCACTGGCTATCCTAATTCAGACCCTCCGATTCACACCACCCCGTGATGTTTTTCTCACACCTACTAGTGAATGTAATGTAACACACACCCATACAATGCACACCACCCCGCGATGTTTTTCAGAAACCTATCCTACATTGCCACTGCATGTTCCCTGACCTCCCCATGCTGACCAACCCGCGGTGCTTTTCTCCATCCTACATTGCCACTCACTGCCTATCCTAATTCAGACCCTCCGATTCACACCACCCCGTGATGTTTTTCTCACTCCTACTAGTGAATGTAATGTAACACACACCCATACAATGCGCACCACTCCGTGATGTTTTTCAGAAACCTATCCTACATTGCCACTGCATGTTCCCTGACCTCCCCATGCTGACCACCCCGCGGTGCTTTTCTCCATCCTACATTGCCACTCACTGGCTATCCTAATTCAGACCCTCCGATTCACACTACCCCGTGATGTTTTTCTCACTCCTACTAGTTAATGTAATGTAACACCCACCCATACAATGCGCACCACCCCGCGATGTTTTTCAGAAACCTATCCTACATTGCCACTGCATGTTCCCTGACCTCCCCATGCTGACCAACCCGCGGTGCTTTTCTCCTTCCTACATTACCACTCACTGCCTATCCTAATTCAGACCCTCCGATTCACACCACCACGTGATGTTTTTCTCACTCCTAATAGTGAATGTAATGTAACACACACCCATACAATGCGCACCACACCGCGATGTTTTTCTCACTCCTACTAGTGAATGTAATGTAACACACCCCCATACAATGCCACCACCCCGCGATGTTTTTCAGAAACATATCCTACATTGCCACTGCATGTTCCCTGACCTCCCCATGCTGACAAACCGGCGGTGCTTTTCTCCATCCTACATTGCCACTCACTGCCTATCCTTATTCAGACCCTCCGATTCACACCACCCCGTGATGTTTTTCTCACTCCTACTAGTGAATGTAATGTAACACCCACCCATACAATGCGCACCACCCCGCGATGGTTTTCAGAAACCTATCCTACATTGCCACTGCATGTTCCCTGACCTCCCCATGCTGACCACCCCGTGGTGCTTTCCTCCATCCTACATTGCCACTCACTGCCTATTCTAATTCAGACCCTCCGATTCACACCACCCCGTGATGTTTTTCTCACTCCTACTAGTGAATGTAATGTAACACACACCCATACAATGCGCACCACCCCACGATGTTTTTCAGAAATTTATCCTACATTGCTACTGCATGTTCCCTGACCTCCCCATGCTGACCACCCCGCGGTTCTTTTCTCCATCCTACATTGCCATTCACTGCCTATCCTAATTCAGACCCTCCGATTGACACCACCCCGTGATGTTTTTCTCACTCCTACTAGTGAATGTAATGTAACACCCACCCATACAATGCGCACCACCCCGCGATGTTTTTCAGAAACCTATCCTACATTGCCACTGCATTTTCCCTGACCTCCCCATGCTGACCACCCCGCGGTGCTTTTCTCGATCCTAAATTGCCACTCACTGGCTATCCTAATTCAGACCCTCCGATTCACACCACCCCGTGATGTTTTTCTCACACCTACTAGTGAATGTAATGTAACACACACCCATACAATGCGCACCACCCTGCGATGTTTTTCAGAAACCTATCCTACATTGCCACTGCATGTTCCCTGACCTCCCCATGCTGACCACCCCGCGGTGCTTTTCTCCATCCTACATTGCCACTCACTGCCTATCCTAATTCAGACCCTCCGATTCACACCATCCCGTGATGTTTTTCTCACTCCTACTAGTGAATGTAATGTAACACCCACCCATACAATGCGCACCACCCCGCGATGTTTTTCAGAAACCTATCCTACATTGCCACTGCATGTTCCCTGACCTCCCCATGCTGACCACCCCGCGGTGCTTTTCTCCATCCTACATTGCCACTCACTGCCTATCCTAATTCAGACCCTCCGATTCACACTACCCCGTGATGTTTTTCTCACTCCTACTAGTTAATGTAATGTAACACCCACCCATACAATGCGCACCACCCCGCGATGTTTTTCAGAAACCTATCCTACATTGCCACTGCATGTTCCCTGACCTCCCCATGCTGACCACCCCGCGGTGCTTTTCTCCATCCTACATTACCACTCACTGCCTATCCTAATTCAGACCCTCCGATTCACACCACCCCGTGATGTTTTTCTCACTCCTAATAGTGAATGTAATGTAACACACACCCATACAATGCGCACCACACCGCGATGTTTTTCTCACTCCTACTAGTGAATGTAATGTGACACACCCCCATACAATGCGCACCACCCCGCGATGTTTTTCAGAAACATATCCTACATTGCCACTGCATGTTCCCTGACCTCCCCATTCTGACTAACCCACGGTGCTTTTCTCCATCCTACATTGCCACTCACTCCCTATCCTAATTCACACCCTCCGATTGACACCACCCCGTGATGTTTTTCTCACTCCTACTAGTGAATGTAATGTAACACCCACCCATACAATGCGCACCACCCCGCGATGTTTTTCAGAAACCTATCCTACATTGCCACTGCATGTTCCCTGACCTCCCCATGCTGACCACCCCGCGGTGCTTTTCTCCATCCTACATTGCCACTCACTGGCTATCCTAATTCAGACCCTCCGATTCACACCACCCCGTGATGTTTTTCTCACACCTACTAGTGAATGTAATGTAACACACACCCATACAATGCGCACCACCCCGCGATGTTTTTCAGAAACCTATCCTATATTGCCACTGCATGTTCCCTGACCTCCCCATGCTGACCAACCCGCGGTGCTTTTCTCCATCCTACATTGCCACTCACTGCCTATCCTAATTCAGACCCTCCGATTCACACCACCCCGTGATGTTCTTCTCACTCCTACTAGTGAATGTAATGTAACACACACCCATACAATGCGCACCACCCCGTGATGTTTTTCAGAAACCTATCCTACATTGCCACTGCATGTTCCCTGACCTCCCCATGCTGACCACCCCGCGGTGCTTTTCTCCATCCTACATTGCCACTCACTTGCTATCCTAATTCAGACCATCCGATTCACACTACCCCGTGATGTTTTTCTCACTCCTACTAGTTAATGTAATGTAACACCCACCCATACAATGCGCACCAACCCCGCGATGTTTTTCAGAAACCTATCCTACATTGCCACTGCATGGTCCCTGACCTCCACATGCTGACCACCCCGCGGTGCTTTTCTCCTTCCTACATTACCACTCATTGCCTATCCTAATTCAGACCCTCCGATTCACACCACCACGTGATGTTTTTCTCACTCCTAATAGTGAATGTAATGTAACACACACCCATACAATGCGCACCACACCGCGATGTTTTTCTCACTCCTACTAGTGAATGTAATGTAACACACCCCCATACAATGCGCACCACCCCGCGATGTTTTTCAGAAACATATCCTACATTGCCACTGCATGTTCCCTGACCTCCCCATGCTGACCAACCCGCGGTGCTTTTCTCCATCTTACATTGCCACTCACTGCCTATCCTTATTCAGACCCTCCGATTCACACCACCCCGTGATGTTTTTCTCACTCCTACTAGTGAATGTAATGTAACACACACCCATACAATGCGCACAACCCCGCGATGTTTTTCAGAAACCTATCCTACATTGCCACTGCATGTTCCCTGACCTCCCCATGCTGACCACCCCGCGGTGCTTTTCTCCATCCTACATTGCCACTCACTGCCTATTCTAATTCAGACCCTCCGATTCACACCACCCCGTGATGTTTTTCTCACTCCTACTAGTGAATGTAATGTAACACACACCCATACAATGCGCACCACCCCACGATGTTTTTCAGAAACCTATCCTACATTGCTACTGCATGTTCCCTGACCTCCCCATGCTGACCGCCCAGCGGTGCTTTTCTCCATCCTACATTGCCACTCACTGCCTATCCTAATTCAGACACTCCGATTGACACCACCCCGTGATGTTTTTCTCACTCCTACTAGTGAATGTAATGTAACACCCACCCATACAATGCGCACCACCCCGTGATATTTTTCAGAAACCTATCCTACATTGCCACTGTATTTTCCCTGACCTCCCCATGCTGACCACCCCGCGGTGCTTTTCTCGATCCTACATTGCCACTCACTGGCTATCCTAATTCAGACCCTTCGATTCACACCACCCCGTGATGTTTTTCTCACACCTACTAGTGAATGTAATGTAACACACAATCATACAATACGCACCACCCCGCGATGTTTTTCAGAAACCTATCCTACATTGCCACTGCATGTTCCCTGACCTCCCCATGCTGACCACCCCGCGGTGCTTTTCTCCATCCTACATTGCCACTCACTGCCTATCCTAATTCAGACCCTCCGATTCACACCATCCCGTGATGTTTTTCTCACTCCTAGTAGTGAATGTAATGTAACACCCACCCATACAATGCGCACCACCCCGCGATGATTTTCAGAAACCTATCCTACATTGCCACTGCATGTTCCCTGACCTCCCCATCCTGACCACCCCGCGGTGCTTTTCTCCATCCTACATTGCCACACAATGCCTATCCTAATTCAGACCCTCCGATTCACACTATCCCGTGATGTTTTTCTCACTCCTACTAGTGAATGTAATGTAACACCCACCCATACAATGCGCACCACCCCGCGATGTTTTTCAGAAACCTATCCTACATTGCCACTGCATGTTCCCTGACCTCCCCATGCTGACCACCCTGCGGTGGTTTTTCCATCCTACATTGCCACTCACTGCCTATCCTAATACAGACCCTCCGATTCACACCACCCCGTGATATTTTTCTCACTCCTACTAGTGAATGTAATGTAACACACACCCATACAATGCGCACCACACCGTGATGTTTTTCAGAAAACTATCCTACATTGCCACTCATGTTCCCCGACCTCCCCATGCTGACAACCCCGCGGTGCTTTTCTCCATCCTACATTGTCACTCACTGCCTATCCTAATTCAGACCCTCCGATTCACACCACCCCGTGATGTTTTTCTCACTCCTACTAGTGAATGTAATGTAACACACACCCATACAATGCGCACCACCCCGTGATATTTTTCAGAAACCTATCCTACATTGCCACTGCATGTTCCCTGACCTCCCCATGCTGACCACCCCGCGGTGCTTTTTTCCATCCTACATTGCCACTCACTGCCTATCCTAATTCAGACCCTCCGATTCACACTACCCCGTGATGTTTTTCTCACTCCTACTAGTTAATGTAATGTAACACCCACCCATACAATGCGCACCACCCCGCGATGTTTTTCAGAAACCTATCCTACATTGCCACTGCATGTTCCCTGACCTCCCCATGCTGACCACCCGGCGGTGCTTTTCTCCATCCTACATTACCACTCACTGCCTATCGTAATTCAGACCTTCCGATTCACACCACCCCGTGATGTTTTTCTCACTCCTAATAGTGAATGTAATGTAACACACACCCATAGAATGCGCACCACACCGCGATGTTTTTCTCACTCCTACTACTGAATGTAATGTAACACACCCCCATACAATGCGCACCACCCCGCGATGTTTTTCAGAAACATGTCCTACATTGCCACTGCATGTTCCCTGACCTCCCCATGCTGACCAACCCGCGGTGCTTTTCTCCATCCTACATTGCCACTCACTGCCTATCCTAATTCAGACCCTCCGATTGACACCACCCCGTGATGTTTTTCTCAATCCTACTAGTGAATGTAATGTAACACCCACCCATACAATGCGCACCACCCCGCGATGTTTTTCAGAAACCTATCCTACATTGCCACTGCATGTTCCCTGACCTCCCCATGCTGACCACCCCGCGGTGCTTTTCTCGATCCTACATTGCCACTCACTGCCTATCCTAATTCAGACCCTCCGATTCACACCACCCCGTGATGTTTTTCTCACTCCTACTAGTGAATGTAATGTAACACACACCCATACAATGCGCACCACCCCGTGATATTTTTCAGAAACCTATCCTACATTGCCACTGCATGTTCCCTGACGTCCCCATGCTGACCACCCCGCGGTGCTTTTCTCCATCCTACATTGCCACTCACTGCCTATCCTAATTCAGACCCTCCGATTCACACTACCCCGTGATGTTTTTCTCACTCCTACTAGTTAATGTAATGTAACACCCACCCATACAATGCGCACCACCCCGCGATGTTTTTCAGAAACCTATCCTACATTGCCACTGCATGTTCCCTGACCTCCCCATGCTGACCACCCGGCGGTGCTTTTCTCCATCCTACATTACCACTCACTGCCTATCGTAATTCAGACCCTCCGATTCACACCACCCCGTGATGTTTTTCTCACTCCTAATAGTGAATGTAATGTAACACACACCCATACAATGCGCACCACACCGCGATGTTTTTCTCACTCCTACTACTGAATGTAATGTAACACACCCCCATACAATGCGCACCACCCCGCGATGTTTTTCAGAAACATGTCCTACATTGCCACTGCATGTTCCCTGACCTCCCCATGCTGACCAACCCGCGGTGCTTTTCTCCATCCTACATTGCCACTCACTGCCTATCCTAATTCAGACCCTCCGATTCACACCACCCCGTGATGTTTTTCTCACACCTACTAGTGAATGTAATGTAACACACACCCATACAAAGCGCACCACACCGCGATGTTTTTCTCACTCCCACTAGTGAATGTAATGTAACACACCCCCATACAATGCGCACCACCCCGCGATGTTTTTCAGAAACATATCCTACATTGCCACTGCATGTTCCCTGACCTCCCCATGCTGACCACCCCGCGGTGCTTTTCTCCATCCTACATTGCCACTCACTGCCTATCCTTATTCAGAGCCTCCGATTCACACCACCCCGTGATGTTTTTCTCACTCCTACTAGTGAATGTAATGTAACACACACCCATACAATGCGCACCACCCCGCGATGTTTTTCAGAAACCTATCCTACATTGCCACTGCATGTTCCCTGACCTCCCCATGCTGACCACCCCGCGGTGCTTTTCTCCATCCTACATTGCCACTCACTTCCTATTCTAATTCAGACCCTCCGATTCACACCACCCCGTGATGTTTTTCTCACTCCTACTAGTGATTGTAATGTAACACACACCCATACAATGCGCACCACCACACGATGTTTTTCAGAAACCTATCCCACATTGCTACTGCATGTTCCCTGACCTCCCCATGCTGACCACCCCGCGGTGCTTTTCTCCATCCTACATTGCCACTCACTGCCTATCCTAATTCAGACCCTCCGATTGACAACACCCCGTGATGTTTTTCTCACTCCTACTTGTGAATGTAATGTAACACCCACCCATACAATGCGCACCACCCGCGATGTTTTTCAGAAACCTATCCTACATTGCCACTGCATGTTCCCTGACCTCCCCATGCTGACCACCCCGCGGTGCTTTTCTCCATCCTACATTGCCACTCACTGCCTATCCTAATTCAGACCCTCCGATTCACACCACCCCGTGATGTTTTTCTCACTCCTACTAGTGAATGTAATGTAACACACACCCATACAATGCGCACCACCCCGTGATGTTTTTCAGAAAACTATCCTACATTGCCACTGCATGTTCCCTGACCTCCCCCTGCTGACCACCCCGCGGTGCTTTTCTCCATCCTACATTGCCACTCACTGCCTATCCTAATTCAGACCCTCCGATTCACACTACCCCGTGATGTTTTTCTCACTCCTACTAGTTAATGTAATGTAACACCCACCCATACAATGTGCACCACCCCGCGATGTTTTTCAGAAACCTATCCTACATTGCCACTGCATGTTCCCTGACCTCCCAATGCTGACCACCCCGTGGTGCTTTTCTCCATCCTACATTACCACTCACTGCCTATCCTAATTCAGACCCTCCGATTTACACCACCTTGTGATGTTTTTCTCACTCCTAATAGTGAATGTAATGTAAAACACACCCATACAATGCGCACCACACCGCGATGTTTTTCTCACTCCTACTAGTGAATGTAAAGTAACACACCCCCATACAATGCGCACCACCCCGCGATGTTTTTCAGAAACATATCCTACATTGCCACTGCATGTTCCCTTTCCTCCCCATGCTGACCACCCCGCGGTGCTTTTCTCCATCCTACATTGCCACTCACTGCCTATCCTAATTCAGACCCTCCGATTCACACCACCCCGTGATGTTTTTCTCACTCCTACTAGTGAATGTAATGTAACACACACCCATACAATGCGCACCACCCCGTGATATTTTTCAGAAACCTATCCTACATTGCCACTGCATGTTCCCTGACCTCCCCATGCTGACCACCCCGCGGTGCTTTTCTCCATCCTACATTGCCACTCACTGCCTATCCTAATTCAGACCCTCCGATTCACACTACCCCGTGATGTTTTTCTCACTCCTACTAGTTAATGTAATGTAACACCCACCCATACAATGCGCACCACCCCGCGATGTTTTTCAGAAACCTATCCTACATTGCCACTGCATGTTCCCTGACCTCCCCATGCTGACCACCCCGCGGTGCTTTTCTCCATCCTACATTACCACTCACTGCCTATCCTAATTCAGAACCTCCAATTCACACCACCCCGTGGTGTTTTTCTCACTCCTAATAGTGAATGTAATGTAACACACACCCATACAATGCGCACCACACCGCGATGTTTTTCTCACTCCTACTAGTGAATGTAATGTAACACACCTCCATACAATGCGCACCACCCCGCGATGTTTTTCTGAAACAGATCCTACATTGCCACTGCATGTTCCCTGACCTCCCCATGCTGACCAACCCGCGGTGCTTTTCTCCATGCTACATTGCCACTCACTGCCTATCCTAATTCAGACCCTCCGATTGACACCACCCCGTGATGTTTTTCTCACTCCTACTAGTGAATGTAATGTAACACCCACCCATACAATGCGCACCACCCCGCGATGTTTTTCAGAAACCTATCCTACATTGCCACTGCATGTTCCCTGACCTCCCCATGCTGACCACCCCGCGGTGCCTTTCTCGATCCTACATTGCCACTCACTGGCTATCCTAATTCAGACCCTCCGATTCACACCACCCCGTGATGTTTTTCTCACACCTACCTGTGAATGTAATGTAACACACACCCATACAATGCGCACCACCCCGCGATGTTTTTCAGAAACCTATCCTACATTGCCACTGCATGTTCCCTGACCTCCCCATGCTGACCACCCCGCGGTGCTTTTCTCCATCCTACATTGCCACTCACTGCCTATCCTAATTCAGACCCTCCGATTCACACCACCCCGTGATGTTTTTCTCACTCCTACTAGTGAATGTAATGTAACACACACCCATACAATGCGCACCACCCCGTGATGTTTTTCAGAAACCTATCCTACATTGCCACTGCATGTTCCCTGACCTCCCCATGCTGACCACCCCGCGGTGCTTTTCTCCATCCTACATTGCCACTCACTGGCTATCCTAATTCAGACCCTCCGATTCACACTACCCCGTGATGTTTTTCTCACTCCTACTAGTTAATGTAATGTAACACCCACCCATACAATGCGCACCACCCCGCGATGTTTTTCAGAAACCTATCCTACATTGCCACTGCATGTTCCCTGACCTCCCCATGCTGACCACCCCGCGGTGCTTTTCTCCTTCCTACATTACCACTCACTGCCTATCCTAATTCAGACCCTCCGATTCACACCACCACGTGATGTTTTTCTCACTCCTAATAGTGAATGTAATGTAACACACACCCATACAATGCGCACCACACCGCGATGTTTTTCTCACTCCTACTAGTGAATGTAATGTAACACACCCCCATAAAATGCGCACCACCCCGCGATGTTTTTCAGAAACATATCCTACATTGCCACTGCATGTTCCCTGACCTCCCCATGCTGACCACCCCGCGGTGCTTTTCTCCATCCTACATTGCCACTCACTGCCTATCCTTATTCAGACCCTCCGATTCACACCACCCCGTGATGTTTTTCTCATTCCTACTAGTGAATGTAATGTAACACACACCCATACAATGCGCACCACCCCGCGATGTTTTTCAGAAACCTATCCTACATTGCCACTGCATGTTCCCTGACCTCCCCATGCTGACCACCCCGCGGTGCTTTTCTCCATCCTACATTGCCAGTCACTGCCTATTCTAATTCAGACCCTCCGATTCACACCACCCCGTGATGTTTTTCTCACTCCTAGTAGTGAATGTAATGTAACACACACCCATACAATGCGCACCACCCCACGATGTTTTTCAGAAACCTATCCTACATTGCTACTGCATGTTCCCTGACCTCCCCATGCTGACCACCCCGCGGTGCTTTTCTCCATCCTACATTGCCACTCACTGCCTATCCTAATTCAGACCCTCCGATTGACACCACCCCGTGATGTTTTTCTCACTCCTACTAGTGAATGTAATGTAACACCCACACATACCATGCGCACCACCCCGCGATGTTTTTCAGAAACCTATCCTACATTGCCACTGCATTTTCCCTGACCTCCCCATGCTGACCACCCCGCGGTGCTTTTCTCCATCCTACATTGCCACTCACTGCCTATCCTAATTCAGCCCCTCCGATTCACACCACCCCGTGATGTTTTTCTCACTCCTACTAGTGAATGTAATGTAACACACACCCATACAATGCGCACCACCCCGCAATGTTTTTCAGAAAACTATCCTACATTGCCATTGAATGTTCCCTGACCTCCCCATGATGACCACCCCCGGTGCTTTTCTCCATCCTACATTGCCACTCACTGCCTATCCTAATTCAGACCCTCCGATTCACACCACCCCGTGATGATTTTCTCACTCCTACTAGTGAATGTAATGTAACACACACCCATACAATGCGCACCACCCCGCGATGTTTTTCTCACTCCTACTAGTGAATGTAATGTAACACAGCAGCATACAATGCGCACCACCCCGCGATGTTTTTCAGAAACATGTCCTAAATTGCCACTGCATGTTCCCTGACCTCCCCATGCTGACCAACCCGCGGTGCTTTTCTCCATCCTACATTGCCACTCACTGCCTATCCTTATTCAGACCCTGCGATTCACACCACCCCGTGATGTTTTTCTCACTCGAACTAGTGAATGTAATGTAACACACACCCCTACCATGCGCACCACCCCACGATGTTTTTCAGAAACCTATCCTACATTGCCACTGCATGTTCCCTGACCTCCCCATGCTGACAACCCCGCGGTGCTTTTTTCCATCATAAATTGCCACACACTGCCTATCCTAATTCAGACCCTCCGATTCACACCACCCCGTGATGTTTTTCTCACTCCTACTGGTGAATGTAATGTAACACACACCCATACAATGCGCACCACCCCGTGATGTTTTTCAGAAACCTATCCTACATTGCCACTGCATGTTCCCTGACCTCCCCATGCTGACCACCCCGCGGTGCTTTTCTCCATCCTACATTGCCACTCACTGGCTATCCTAATTCAGACCCTCCGATTCACACTAACCCGTGATGTTTTTCTCACTCCTACTAGTTAATGTAATGTAACACCCACCCATACAATGCGCACCACCCCGCGATGTTTTTCAGAAACCTATCCTACATTGCCACTGCATGTTCCCTGACCTCCCCATGCTGACCACCCCGCGGTGCTTTTCTCCTTCCTACATTACCACTCACTGCCTATCCTAATTCAGACCCTCCGATTCACACCACCACGTGATGTTTTTCTCACTCCTAATAGTGAATGTAATGTAACACACACCCATACAATGCGCACCACACCGCGATGTTTTTCTCACTCCTACTAGTGAATGTAATGTAACACACCCCCATAAAATGCGCACCACCCCGCGATGTTTTTCAGAAACATATCCTACATTGCCACTGCATGTTCCCTGACCTCCCCATGCTGACCACCCCGCGGTGCTTTTCTCCATCCTACATTGCCACTCACTGCCTATCCTTATTCAGACCCTCCGATTCACACCACCCCGTGATGTTTTTCTCATTCCTACTAGTGAATGTAATGTAACACACACCCATACAATGCGCACCACCCCGCGATGTTTTTCAGAAACCTATCCTACATTGCCACTGCATGTTCCCTGACCTCCCCATGCTGACCACCCCGCGGTGCTTTTCTCCATCCTACATTGCCAGTCACTGCCTATTCTAATTCAGACCCTCCGATTCACACCACCCCGTGATGTTTTTCTCACTCCTAGTAGTGAATGTAATGTAACACACACCCATACAATGCGCACCACCCCACGATGTTTTTCAGAAACCTATCCTACATTGCTACTGCATGTTCCCTGACCTCCCCATGCTGACCACCCCGCGGTGCTTTTCTCCATCCTACATTGCCACTCACTGCCTATCCTAATTCAGACCCTCCGATTGACACCACCCCGTGATGTTTTTCTCACTCCTACTAGTGAATGTAATGTAACACCCACACATACCATGCGCACCACCCCGCGATGTTTTTCAGAAACCTATCCTACATTGCCACTGCATTTTCCCTGACCTCCCCATGCTGACCACCCCGCGGTGCTTTTCTCCATCCTACATTGCCACTCACTGCCTATCCTAATTCAGCCCCTCCGATTCACACCACCCTGTGATGTTTTTCTCACTCCTACTAGTGAATGTAATGTAACACACACCCATAAAATGCGCACCACCCCGTGATGTTTTTCAGAAACCTATCCTACATTGCCACTGCATGTTCCCTGACCTCCCCATGCTGACCACCCTGCGGTGCTTTTCTCCATCCTACATTGCCACTCACTGCCTATCCTAATTCAGACCCTCCGATTCACACTACCCCGTGATCTTTTTCTCACTCCTACTAGTTAATGTTATGTAACACACACCAATACAATACGCACCATCCGGCGATGTTTTTCAGAAACCTATCCTACATTCCCACTGCATGTTCCCTGACCTCCCCATGCTGACCACCCCGCGGTGCTTTTCTCCATCCTACATTGCCACTCACTGCCTATCCTAATTCAGACCCTCCAATTCACACCATCCCGTGATGTTTTTCTCACTCCTACTAGTGAATGTAATGTAACACCCACCCATACAATGCGCACCACCCCGCAATGTTTTTCAGAAAACTATCCTACATTGCCATTGAATGTTCCCTGACCTCCCCATGATGACCACCCCGCGGTGCTTTTCTCCATCCTACATTGCCACTCACTGCCTATCCTAATTCAGACCCTCCGATTCACACCACCCCGTGATGATTTTCTCACTCCTACTAGTGAATGTAATGTAACACACACCCATACAATGCGCACCACCCCGCGATGTTTTTCTCACTCCTACTAGTGAATGTAATGTAACACAGCAGCATACAATGCGCACCACCCCGCGATGTTTTTCAGAAACATGTCCTAAATTGCCACTGCATGTTCCCTGACCTCCCCATGCTGACCAACCCGCGGTGCTTTTCTCCATCCTACATTGCCACTCACTGCCTATCCTTATTCAGACCCTCCGATTCACACCACCCCGTGATGTTTTTCTCACTCGAACTAGTGAATGTAATGTAACACACACCCCTACCATGCGCACCACCCCACGATGTTTTTCAGAAACCTATCCTACATTGCCACTGCATGTTCCCTGACCTCCCCATGCTGACAACCCCGCGGTGCTTTTTTCCATCGTAAATTGCCACACACTGCCTATCCTAATTCAGACCCTCCGATTCACACCACCCCGTGATGTTTTTCTCACTCCTACTAGTGAATGTAATGTAACACACACCCATACAATGCGCACCACCCCACGATATTTTTCAGAAACCTATCCTACATTGCTACTGCATGTTCCCTGACCTCCCCATGCTGACCACCCCGCGGTGCTTTTCTCCATCCTACATTGCCACTCACTGCCTATCCTAATTCAGACAGTCCGATTCACACCACCCCGTTATGTTTTTCTCACTCCTACTAGTGAATGTAATGTAACACACACACATACAATGCACACCACCCCATGATGTTTTTCTCAGTCCTACTAGTGAATGTAATGTAACACACACCCATACAATGGGCACCACCCCGCGATGTTTTTCAGAAACCTATCCTACAATGCCACTGCATGTTCCCTGACCTCCCCATGCTGACCAACCCGCGGTGCTTTTCTCCATGCTACATTGCCACTCACTGCCTATCCTAATTCAGACCCTCCGATTGACACCACCCCGTGATGTTTTTCTCACTCCTACTAGTGAATGTAATGTAACACCCACCCATACAATGCGCACCACCCCGCGATGTTTTTCAGAAACCTATCCTACATTGCCACTGCATGTTCCCTGACCTCCACATGCTGACCACCCCGCGGTGCCTTTCTCGATCCTACATTGCCACTCACTGGCTATCCTAATTCAGACCCTCCGATTCACACCACCCCGTGATGTTTTTCTCACACCTACCTGTGAATGTAATGTAACACACACCAATACAATGCGCACCACCCCGCGATGTTTTTCAGAAACCTATCCTACATTGCCACTGCATGTTCCCTGACCTCCACATGCTGACCACCCCGCGGTGCTTTTCTCCATCCTACATTGCCACTCACTGCCTATCCTAATTCAGACCCTCCGATTCACACCACCCCGTGATGTTTTTCTCACTCCTACTAGTGAATGTAATGTAACACACACCCATACAATGCACACCACCCCGTGATGTTTTTCAGAAACCTATCCTACATTGCCACTGCATGTTCCCTGACCTCCCCATGCTGACCACCCCGCGGTGCTTTTCTCCATCCTACATTGCCACTCACTGGCTATCCTAATTCAGACCCTCCGATTCACACTACCCCGTGATGTTTTTCTCACTCCTACTAGTTAAGGTAATGTAACACCCACCCATACAATGCGCACCACCCCGCGATGTTTTTCAGAAACCTATCCTACATTGCCACTGCATTTTCCCTGACCTCCCCATGCTGACCACCCCGCGGTGCTTTTCTCCATCCTACATTGCCACTCACTGCCTATCCTAATTCAGCCCCTCCGATTCACTCCACCCCGTGATGTTTTTCTCACTCCTACTAGTGAATGTAATGTAACACACACCCATACAATGCGCACCACCCCGCGATGTTTTTCAGAAACCTATCCTACATTGCCACTGCATTTTCCCTGACCTCCCCATGCTGACCAACCCGCGGTGCTTTTCTCCATCCTACATTGCCACTCACTGCCTATCCTTATTCAGACCCTCCGATTCACACCACCCCGTGATGTTTTTCTCACTCGAACTAGTGAATGTAATGTAACACACACCCCTACAATGCGCACCACCCCGCGATGTTTTTCAGAAACCTATCCTACATTGCCACTGCATGTTCCCTGACGTCCCCATGCTGACAACCCCGCGGTGCTTTTCTCCATCGTAAATTGCCACACACTGCCTATCCTAATTCAGACCCTCCGATTCACACCACCCCGTGATGTTTTTCTCACTCCTACTAGTGAATGTAATGTAACACACACCCATACAATGCGCACCACCCCACGATATTTTTCAGAAACCTATCCTACATTGCTACTGCATGTTCCCTGACCTCCCCATGCTGACCACCCCGCGGTGCTTTTCTCCATCCTACATTGCCACTCACTGCCTATCCTAATTCAGACAGTCCGATTCACACCACCCCGTTATGTTTTTCTCACTCCTACTAGTGAATGTAATGTAACACACACACATACAATGCACACCACCCCATGATGTTTTTCTCAGTCCTACTAGTGAATGTAATGTAACACACACCCATACAATGGGCACCACCCCGCGATGTTTTTCAGAAAACTATCCTACATTGCCACTGCATGTTCCCTGACCTCCCGATGCTGACCACAGCGCGGTGCTTTTCTCCATCCTACATTGCCACTCACTGCCTATCCTAATTCAGACCCTCCGATTCACACCACCCCGTGATGTTTTTCTCACTCCTACTAGTGAATGTAATGTAACACACACCCATACAATGCGCACCACCCCACGATGTTTTTAAGAAACCTATCCTACATTGCTACTGCATGTTCCCTGACCTCCCCATGCTGACCACCCCGCGGTGCTTTTCTCCCTCCTACATTGCCACTCACTGCCTATCCTAATTCAGACCCTCCGATTGACACCACCCCGTGATGTTTTTCTCACTCCTACTAGTGAATGTAATGTAACACACACCCATACAATGCGCACCACCCCACGATGTTTTTCAGAAACCTATCCCACATTGCCACTGCATTTTCCCTTACCTCCCCATGCTGACCACACCGCGGTGCTTTTCTCGATCCTACATTGCCACTCACTGGCTATCCTAATTCAGACCCTCCGATTCACACCAAACCGTGATGTTTTTCTCACACCTACTAGTGAATGTAATGTAACACACACCCATACAATGCGCAAGACCCCGCGATGTTTTTCAGAAACCTATCCTACATTGCCACTGCATGTTCCCTGACCTCCCCATGCTGACCACCCCGCGGTGCTTTTCTCCATCCTACATTGCCACTCACTGCCTATCCTAATTCAGACCCTCTGATTCACACCATCCCGTGATGTTTTTCTCACTCCTACTAGTGAATGTAATGTAACACCCACCCATACAATGCGCACCACCCCGCGATATTTTTCAGAAACCTATCCTACATTGCCACTGCATGTTCCCTGACCTCCCCATGCTGACCACCCTGTGGGGCTTTTCTCCATCCTACATTGCCACTCACTGCCTATCCTAATTCAGACCCTCCGATTCACACCACCCCGTGATGTTTTTCTCACTCCTACTGGTGAATGTAATGTAACACACAGCCATACAATGCGCACCACCCCGTGATGTTTTTCAGAAAACTATCCTACATTGCCACTCATGTTCCCCGACCTCCCCATGCTGACCACCCCGCGGTGCTTTTCTCCATCCTACATTGCAACTCACTGCCTATCCTAATTCAGCCCCTCCGATTCACACCACCCCGTGATGTTTTTCTCACTCCTACTATTGAATGTAATGTAACACACACCCATACAATGCGCACCACCCCGTGATGTTTTTCAGAAACCTATCCTACATTGCCACTGCATGTTCCCGGACCTCCCCATGCTGACCACCCCGCGGTGCTTTTCTCCATCCTACATTGCCACTCTCTGGCTATCCTAATTCAGACCTTCCGATTCACACTACCCCGTGAAGTTTTTCTCACTCCTACTAGTTAATGTTATGTAACACACACCAATACAATACGCACCACCCCGCGATGTTTTTCAGAAACCTATCCTACATTCCCACTGCATGTTCCCTGACCTCCCCATGCTGACCACCCCGCGGTGCTTTTCTCCATCCTACATTGCCACTCACTGCCTATCCTAATTCAGACCCTCCAATTCACACCATCCCGTGATGTTTTTCTCACTCCTACTAGTGAATGTAATGTAACACCCACCCATACAATGAGCACCACCCCGCAATGTTTTTCAGAAAACTATCCTACATTGCCACTGCATGTTCCCTGACCTCCCCATGCTGACCACCCCGCGGTGCTTTTCTCCATCCTACATTGCCACTCACTGCCTATCCTAATTCAGACCCTCCGATTCACACCACCCCGTGATGATTTTCTCACTCCTACTAGTGAATGTAATGTAACACACACCCATACAATGCGCACCACCCCGCGATGTTTTTCTCACTCCTACTAGTGAATGTAATGTAACACACCACCATACAATGCGCACCACCCCACGATGTTTTTCAGAAACATGTCCTACATTGCCACTGCATGTTCCCTGACCTCCCCATTCTGACCAACCCGCGGTGCTTTTCTCCATCCTACATTGCCACTCACTGCCTATCCTTATTCAGACCCTCCGATTCACACCACCCCGTGATGTTTTTCTCACTCCTACTAGTGAATGTAATGTAACACACACCCCTACAATGCGCACCACCCCACAATGTTTTTCAGAAACCTATCCTACATTGCCAGTGCATGTTCCCTGACCTCCCCATGCTGACAACCCCGCGGTGCTTTTCTCCATCGTACATTGCCACACAATGCCTATCCTAATTCAGACCCTCCGATTCACACCACCCCGTGATGTTTTTCTCACTCCTACTAGTGAATGTAATGTAACACACACCCATACAATGCGCACCACCCCACGATGTTTTTCAGAAACCTATCCTACATTGCTACTGCATGTTCCCTGACCTCCCCATGCTGACCACCCCGCGGTGCTTTTCTCCATCCTACATTGCCACTCACTGCCTATCCTAATTCAGACAGTCCGATTCACACCACCCCGTTATGTTTTTCTCAATCCTACTAGTGAATGTAATGTAACACACACCCATACAATGCGCACCACCCCATGATGTTTTTCTCAGTCCTACTAGTGAATGTAATGTAACACACACCCATACAATGGGCACCACCACGCGATGTTTTTCAGAAACCTATCCTACATTGCCACTGCATGTTCCCTGACCTCCCCATGCTGACCACCCCGCGGTGCTTTTCTCCATCCTACATTTCCACTCACTGCCTATCCTAATTCAGACCCTCCGATTCACACCACCCCGTGATGTTTTTCTCACTCCTACTAGTGAATGTAATGTAACACACACCCATACAATGCGCGCCACCCCGTGATGTTTTTCTCACTCCTACTAGTGAATGTAATGTAACACACACCCATACAATGCGCACCACCCCGCGATGTTTTTCAGAAACCTATGCTACATTGCCATTGCATGTTCTCTGACCTCCCCATGCTGACCACCCCGCGGTGCTTTTCTCCATCCTATATTGCCACTCACTGGCTATCCTAATTCAGACCCTCCGATTCACACCACCCCATGATGTTTTTCTCACTCCTACTAGTGAATGTAATGTAACACACACCCATACAATGCGCACCACCCCGCGTTGTTTTTCAGAAACCTATCCTACATTGCCACTGCATGTTCCCTGACCTCCCCATGCTGACCACCCCGCGGTGCTTTTCTCCTTCCTACATTGCCACTCACTGCCTATCCTAATTCAGACCCTCCGATTCACACCACCCGGTGATGTTTTTCTCACTCCTACTAGTGAATGTAATGTAACACACACCCAGACCATGCGCACCACCCCGTGATGTTTTTCAGAAAACTATCCTACATTGCCACTGCATGTTCCCTGACCTCCCGATGCTGACCACCCCGCGGTGCTTTTCTCCATCCTACATTGCCACTCACTGCCTATCCTAATTCAGACCCTCCGATTCACACCACCCCGTGATGTTTTTCTCACTCCTACTAGTGAATGTAATGTAACACACACCCATACAATGCGCACCACCCCGCGATGTTTTTGAGAAACCGATCCTATATTGCCACTGCATGTTCCCTGACCTCCCCATGCTGACCACCCCGCGGTGCTTTTCTCCATCCTAAATTGCCTCTCACTGCCTATCCTAATTCAGACCCTCCGATTCACACCACCCAGTGATGTTTTTCTCGCTCCTACTAGTGAGTGTAATGTAACACACACCCGTACAATGCGCACCACCCCGTGATGTTTTTCTCACTCCTACTAGTGAATGTAATGTAACACAGAACCATACAATGCGCACCACCCCGCGATGTTTTTCAGAAACCTATCCTACATTGCCACTGCATGTTCCCTGACCTCCCCATACTGACCACCACGCGGTGCTTTTCTCCATCAAACATTTCCACTCACTTCCTATCCTAATTCAGACCCTCCGATTCACACCACCCCGTGATGTTTTTCTCACTCCTACTTGTGAATACAATGTAATACACACCCATACAATGCGCACCACCCCGTGATGTTTTTCAGAAACCTATCCTACATTGCCACTGCATGTTCCCTGACCTCCCCATGCTGACCACCCCGAGGTGCTTTTCTCCATCCTACATTGCCACTCACTGCCTATCCTAATTCAGACCCTCCGATTCACACCACCCCGTGATGTTTTTCTCAAATCTACTAATGAATGTAATGTAACACACACCCATACAATGCGCACCACCCCGCGATGTTTTTCAGAAACCTATCCTACATTGCCACTGCATGTTCCCTGACCTCCACATGCTGACCACCCCGCGGTGCTTTTCTCCATCCTACATTGCCACTCACTGCCTATCCTAATTCAGACCCTCCGATTCCACCACCCCGTGATGTTTTTCTCACTCCTACTAGTGAATGTAATGTAACACCCACCCATACAATGCGCACCACCCCGCGATGTTTTTCTCACTCCTACTAGTGAATGTAATGTAACACACACCCATACAGTGCGCACCACTCCGTGATGTTTTTCTCACTCCTACTAGTGAATGTAATGTAACACACACCCATACAATGCGCATCACCCCGCGATGTTTTTCTAACTCCTACTAGTGAATATAATGTAATACACACCCATACAATGCGCACCACCCCGTGATGCTTTTCAGAAACCAATCCTACATTCCCACTGCATGTTCCCTGACCTCCCCATGCTGACCACCCCGAAGTGCTTTTCTCCATCCTACATTGCCACTCACTGCCTATCCTAATTCAGACCCTCCAATTCACACCACCCCGTGATGTTTTTCTCAAATCTACTAATGAATGTAATGTAACACACACCCATACAATGCGCACCACCCCGCGATGTTTTTCAGAAACCTATCCTACATTGCCACTGCATGTTCCCTCACCTCCCCAAGCTGACCACCCCGCGGTGCTTTTCTCCATCCTACATTGCCACTCACTGCCTATTCTAATTCAGACCCTCCGATTCACACCATCCCATGATGTTTTTCTCACTCCTACTAGTGAATGTAATGTAACACCCACTCATAAAATGCGCACCACCCCGCGATGTTTTTCAGAAACCTATCCTACATTGCGATTGCATGTTCCCTGACCTCCCCGTGCTGACCACCCCGCGGTGCTTTTCTCCATCCTACATTGCCACTCACTGCCTATCCTAATTCAGACCCTCCGATTCACACCACCCCGTGATGTTTTTCTCACTCCTTATAGTGAATGTAATGTAACACACACCCATACAATGCGCACCACCCCACGATGTTTCTCAGAAACCTATCCTACATTGCGACTGCATGTTCCCTGACCTCCCCATGCTGACCACCCCGCGGTGCTTTTCTCCATCCTACATTGCCACTCACTGCCTATCCTAATTCAGACCCTCCGATTCACACCACCCCGTCATGTTTTTCTCACTCCTTATAGTGAATGTAATGTAACACACACCCATACAATGCGCACCACCCCACGATGTTTTTCAGAAACCTATCCTACATTGCTACTGCATGTTCCCTGACCTCCCCATGCTGACCACCCAGCGGTGCTTTTCTCCATCCTACATTGCCACTCACTGCCTATCCTAATTCAGACACTCCGATTCACACCACCCCGTGATGTTTTTCTCACTCCTACTAGTGAATGTAATGTAACACACACCCATACAATGCGCACCACCCCATGATGTTTTTCTCACTCCTACAAGTGAATGTAATGTAACGCACACCCATACAATGCGCACCACTCCGCGATGTTTTTCAGAAACCTATCCTACATTACCACTGCATTTTCCCTGACCTCCTCATGCTGACCACCCCGCGGTGCTTTTCTCCATCCTACATTGCCACTCACTGCCTCTCCTTATTCAGACTCTCCGATTCACACCACCCCGTGATGTTTTTCTCACTCCTAGTAGTGAATGTAATGTAACACACACCCATAAAATGCGCACCACCCCGTGATGTTTTTCTCACTCCTACTAGTGAATGTAATGTAACACACACCCATACAATGCGCACCACCCCGCAATGTTTTTCAGAAACATATCCTACATTGCCACTGCATGTTCCCTGACCTCCCCATGCTGACCACCCCGCGGTGCTTTTCTTCATCCTACATTGCCACTCACTGCCTATCCTAATTCAGACCCTCCGATTCACACCACCCCGTGATGTTTTTCTCACTCCTACTAGTGAATGTAATGTAACACACACCCATACAATGCGCACCACCCCGCGATGTTTTTCAGAAACCTATCCTATATTGCCACTGAATGTTCCCTGACCTCCCCATGCTGACCACCCCGCGGTGCTTTTCTCCATCCTACATTGCCACTCACTGCCTATCCTAATTCAGACCCTCCGATTCACCCCACCCCGTGATGTTTTTCTCACTCCTACTTGTGAGTGTAATGTAACACACACCCATACAATGCGCACCTCCCCGTGATGTTTTTCTCACTCCTACTAGTGAATGTAATGTAACACACACCCATACAGTGCGCACCACTCCGTGATGTTTTTCTCACTCCTACTAGTGAATGTAATGTAACACACACCCATACAATGCGCACCACCCCGCGATGTTTTTCTCACTCCTACTAGTGAATGTAATGTAACACACACCTATACAGTGCGCACCACCCCATGATGTTTTTCTCACTCCTTCTAGTGAATGAAATGTAACACACACCCATACAATGCGCACCACCCCGCGATGTTTTTCAGAAACCTATCCTACATTGCCACTGCATGTTCCCTGACCTCCCCATGCTGACCACGCCGCGGTGCTTTTCTCCATCCTACATTGCCACTCACTGCCTATCCTAATTCAGACACTCCGATTCACACCACCCCGTGATGTTTTTCTCACTCCTTATAGTGAATGTAATGTAACACACACCCATACAATGCGCACCACCCCACGATGTTTTTCAGAAACCTATCCTACATTGCTACTGCATGTTCCCTGACCTCCCCATGCTGACCACCCAGCGGTGCTTTTCTCCATCCTACATTGCCACTCACTGCCTATCCTAATTCAGACCCTCCGAATCACACCACCCCGTGATGTTTTTCTCACTCTTACTAGTGAATGTATTGTAACACACACCCATACAATGCGCACCACCCCATGATGTTTTTCTCACTCCTACTAGTGAGTGTAATGTAACGCACACCCATACAATGCGCACCACCCTGCGATGTTTTTCAGAAACCTATCCTACATGACCACTGCATGTTCCCTGACCTCCCCATGCTGACCACCCCGCGGTGCTTTTCTCCATCCTACATTGCCACTCACTGCCTCTCCTTATTCAGACAGTCCGATTCACACCACCCCGTGATGTTTTTCTCACTCCTAGTAGTGAATGTAATGTAACACACACCCATAAAATGCGCACCACCCAGTGATGTTTTTCTCACTCCTACTAGTGAATATAATGTAACACACAGCCATACAATGCGCAACACCCCGCAATGTTTTTCAGAAACATATCCTACATTGCCACTGCATGTTCCCTGACCTCCCCATGCTGACCACACCGCTGTGCTTTTCTCCATACTACATTGCCACTCACTGCCTATCCTAATACAGACCCTCCGATTCACCCCACCCCGTGATGTTTTTCTCACTCCTACTAGTGAGTGTAATGTAACACACACCCATACAATGCGCACCTCTCCGTGATGTTTTTCTCACTCCTACTAGTGAATGTAATGTAACACACACCCATACAATGCGCACCACTCCGTGATGTTTTTCTCACTCCTACTAGTGAATGTAATGTAACACACACCCATACAATGCGCACCACCCCGCGATGTTTTTCTCACTCCTACTAGTGAATGTAATGTAACACACACCCATACAGTGCGCACCACCCCATGATGTTTTTCTCACTCCTACTAGTGAATGTAATGTAACACACACCCATACAATGCGCACCACCCCGCGATGTTTTTCTCACTCCTACTAGTGAATGTAATGTAACACACACCCATACAATGCGCACCACCCCGTGAAGTTTTTCTCACTCCTACTAGTGAATATAATGTAATACACACCCATACAATGCGCACCACCCCGTGATGCTTTTCAGAAACCTATCCTACATTGCCACTGCATGTTCCCTGACCTCCCCATGCTGACCACCCCGAAGTGCTTTTCTCCATCCTACATTGCCACTCACTGCCTATTCTAATTCAGACCCTCCGATTCACACCATCCCATGATGTTTTTCTCACTCCTACTAGTGAATGTAATGTAACACCCACTCATACAATGCGCACCACCCCGCGATGTTTTTCAGAAACCTATCCTACATTGCGACTGCATGTTCCCTGACCTCCCCATGCTGACCACCCCGCGGTGCTTTTCTCCATCCTACATTGCCACTCACTGCCTATCCTAATTCAGACCCTCCGATTCACACCACCCCGTGATGTTTTTCTCACTCCTTATAGTGAATGTAATGTAACACACACCCATACAATGCGCACCACCCCACGATGTTTCTCAGAAACCTATCCTACATTGCTACTGCATGTTCCCTGACCTCCCCATGCTGACCACCCAGCGGTGCTTTTCTCCATCCTACATTGCCACTCACTGCCTATCCTAATTCAGACCCTCCGATTCACACCACCCCGTGATGTTTTTCTCACTCCTACTAGTGAATGTAATGTAACACACACCCATACAATGCACACCACCCCGCGATGTTTTTCAGAAACCTATCCTATATTGCCACTGCATGTTCCCTGACCTCCCCATGCTGACCACCCCGCGGTGCTTTTCTCCATGCTACATTGCCACTCACTGCCTATCCTAATTCAGACCCTCCGATTCACCCCACCCCGTGATGTTTTTCTCACTCCTACTAGTGAGTGTAATGTAACACACACCCATACAATGCGCACCTCCCCGTGATGTTTTTCTCACTCCTACTAGTGAATGTAATGTAACACACACCCATACAATGCGCACCTCTCCGTGATGTTTTTCCCACTCCTACTAGTGAATGTAATGTAACACACACCCATACAATGCGCACCACCCCGCAATGTTTTTCTCACTCCTACTAGTGAATGTAACGTAACACACACCCATACAGTGCGCACCACCCCATGATGTTTTTCTCACTCCTACTAGTGAATGTAATGTAACACACACCCATACAATGCGCACCACCCCGCGATGTGTTTCAGAAACCTATCCTACATTGCCACTGCATGTTCCCTGACCTCCCCATGCTGACAACCCCGCGGTGCTTTTCTCCATCCTACATTGCCACTCACTCCCTATCCTAATTCAGACCCTCCGAATAACACCATACCTTGATGTTTTTCTCACTCCTAGTAGTGAATGTAATGTAACACACACCCATACAATGCGCACCACACCGCAATGTTTTTCAGAAACATATCCTACATTGCCACTGCATGTTCCCTGACCTCCCCATGCTGACCACCCCGCGGTGCTTTTCTCCATCCTACATTGCCACTCACTGCCTATCCTAATTCAGACCCTCCGATTCACACCACCCCGTGATGTTTTTCTCACTCCTACTAGTGAATGTAATGTAACACACACCCATACAATGCGCACCACCCCGCGATGTTTTTCAGAAACCTATCCTATATTGCCACTGAATGTTCCCTGACCTCCCCATGCTGACCACCCAGCGGTGCTTTTCTCCATCCTACATTGCCACTCACTGCCTATCCTAATTCAGACCCTCCGATTCACCCCACACCGTGATGTTTTTCTCAATCCTACTAGTGAGTGTAATGTAACACACACCCATACAATGCGCACCTCCCCGTGATGTTTTTCTCACTCCTACTAGTGAATGTAATGTAACACACACCCATACAGTGCGCACCACTCCGTGATGTTTTTCTCACTCCTACTAGTGAATGTAATGTAACACACACCCATACAATGCGCACCACCCCGCGATGTTTTTCTCACTCCTACTAGTGAATGTAATGTAACACACACCTATACAGTGCGCACCACCCCATGATGTTTTTCTCACTCCTACTAGTGAATGAAATGTAACACACACCCATACAATGCGCACCACCCCGCGATGTTTTTCAGAAACCTATCCTACATTGCCACTGCATGTTCCCTGACCTCCCCATGCTGACCACGCCGCGGTGCTTTTCTCCATCCTACATTGCCACTCACTGCCTATCCTAATTCAGACACTCCGATTCACACCACCCCGTGATGTTTTTCTCACTCCTACTAGTGAATGTAATGTAACACACACCCATACAATGCGCAACACCCCATGATGTTTTTCTCACTCCTACTAGTGAATGTAATGTAATGCACACCCATACAATGCGCACCACCCCGCGGAGTTTTTCAGAAACCTATCCTACATTGCGACTGCATGTTCCCTGACCTCCCCATGCTGACCACCCTGCGGTGCTTTTCTCCATCCTACATTGCCACTCACTGCCTATCCTAATTCAGACCCTCCGATTCACACCACCCCGTGATGTTTTTCTCACTCCTTATAGTGAATGTAATGTAACACACACCCATACAATGCGCACCACCCCACGATGTTTTTCAGAAACCTATCCTACATTGCTACTGCATGTTCCCTGACCTCCCCATGCTGACCACCCAGCGGTGCTTTTCTCCATCCTACATTGCCACTCACTGCCTATCCTAATTCAGACCCTCCGAATCACACCACCCCGTGATGTTTTTCTCACTCTTACTAGTGAATGTATTGTAACACACACCCATACAATGCGCACCACCCCATGATGTTTTTCTCACTCCTACTAGTGAGTGTAATGTAACGCACACCCATACAATGCGCACCACCCTGCGATGTTTTTCAGAAACCTATCCTACATGACCACTGCATGTTCCCTGACCTCCCCATGCTGACCACCCCGCGGTGCTTTTCTCCATCCTACATTGCCACTCACTGCCTCTCCTTATTCAGACAGTCCGATTCACACCACCCCGTGATGTTTTTCTCACTCCTAGTAGTGAATGTAATGTAACACACACCCATAAAATGCGCACCACCCAGTGATGTTTTTCTCACTCCTACTAGTGAATATAATGTAACACACAGCCATACAATGCGCAACACCCCGCAATGTTTTTCAGAAACATATCCTACATTGCCACTGCATGTTCCCTGACCTCCCCATGCTGACCACACCGCTGTGCTTTTCTCCATACTACATTGCCACTCACTGCCTATCCTAATTCAGACCCTCCGATTCACCCCACCCCGTGATGTTTTTCTCACTCCTACTAGTGAGTGTAATGTAACACACACCCATACAATGCGCACCTCTCCGTGATGTTTTTCTCACTCCTACTAGTGAATGTAATGTAACACACACCCATACAATGCGCACCACTCCGTGATGTTTTTCTCACTCCTACTAGTGAATGTAATGTAACACACACCCATACAATGCGCACCACCCCGCGATGTTTTTCTCACTCCTACTAGTGAATGTAATGTAACACACACCCATACAGTGCGCACCACCCCATGATGTTTTTCTCACTCCTACTAGTGAATGTAATGTAACACACACCCATACAATGCGCACCACCCCGCGATGTTTTTCTCACTCCTACTAGTGAATGTAATGTAACACACACCCATACAATGCGCACCACCCCGTGAAGTTTTTCTCACTCCTACTAGTGAATATAATGTAATACACACCCATACAATGCGCACCACCCCGTGATGCTTTTCAGAAACCTATCCTACATTGCCACTGCATGTTCCCTGACCTCCCCATGCTGACCACCCCGAAGTGCTTTTCTCCATCCTACATTGCCACTCACTGCCTATTCTAATTCAGACCCTCCGATTCACACCATCCCATGATGTTTTTCTCACTCCTACTAGTGAATGTAATGTAACACCCACTCATACAATGCGCACCACCCCGCGATGTTTTTCAGAAACCTATCCTACATTGCGACTGCATGTTCCCTGACCTCCCCATGCTGACCACCCCGCGGTGCTTTTCTCCATCCTACATTGCCACTCACTGCCTATCCTAATTCAGACCCTCCGATTCACACCACCCCGTGATGTTTTTCTCACTCCTTATAGTGAATGTAATGTAACACACACCCATACAATGCGCACCACCCCACGATGTTTCTCAGAAACCTATCCTACATTGCTACTGCATGTTCCCTGACCTCCCCATGCTGACCACCCAGCGGTGCTTTTCTCCATCCTACATTGCCACTCACTGCCTATCCTAATTCAGACCCTCCGATTCACACCACCCCGTGATGTTTTTCTCACTCCTACTAGTGAATGTAATGTAACACACACCCATACAATGCACACCACCCCGCGATGTTTTTCAGAAACCTATCCTATATTGCCACTGCATGTTCCCTGACCTCCCCATGCTGACCACCCCGCGGTGCTTTTCTCCATGCTACATTGCCACTCACTGCCTATCCTAATTCAGACCCTCCGATTCACCCCACCCCGTGATGTTTTTCTCACTCCTACTAGTGAGTGTAATGTAACACACACCCATACAATGCGCACCTCCCCGTGATGTTTTTCTCACTCCTACTAGTGAATGTAATGTAACACACACCCATACAATGCGCACCTCTCCGTGATGTTTTTCCCACTCCTACTAGTGAATGTAATGTAACACACACCCATACAATGCGCACCACCCCGCAATGTTTTTCTCACTCCTACTAGTGAATGTAACGTAACACACACCCATACAGTGCGCACCACCCCATGATGTTTTTCTCACTCCTACTAGTGAATGTAATGTAACACACACCCATACAATGCGCACCACCCCGCGATGTGTTTCAGAAACCTATCCTACATTGCCACTGCATGTTCCCTGACCTCCCCATGCTGACAACCCCGCGGTGCTTTTCTCCATCCTACATTGCCACTCACTCCCTATCCTAATTCAGACCCTCCGAATAACACCATACCTTGATGTTTTTCTCACTCCTAGTAGTGAATGTAATGTAACACACACCCATACAATGCGCACCACCCCGCAATGTTTTTCAGAAACATATCCTACATTGCCACTGCATGTTCCCTGACCTCCCCATGCTGACCACCCCGCGGTGCTTTTCTCCATCCTACATTGCCACTCACTGCCTATCCTAATTCAGACCCTCCGATTCACACCACCCCGTGATGTTTTTCTCACTCCTACTAGTGAATGTAATGTAACACACACCCATACAATGCGCACCACCCCGCGATGTTTTTCAGAAACCTATCCTATATTGCCACTGAATGTTCCCTGACCTCCCCATGCTGACCACCCAGCGGTGCTTTTCTCCATCCTACATTGCCACTCACTGCCTATCCTAATTCAGACCCTCCGATTCACCCCACACCGTGATGTTTTTCTCAATCCTACTAGTGAGTGTAATGTAACACACACCCATACAATGCGCACCTCCCCGTGATGTTTTTCTCACTCCTACTAGTGAATGTAATGTAACACACACCCATACAGTGCGCACCACTCCGTGATGTTTTTCTCACTCCTACTAGTGAATGTAATGTAACACACACCCATACAATGCGCATCACCCCGCGATGTTTTTCTCACTCCTACTAGTGAATGTAATGTAACACACACCCAGACAGTGCGCACCACCCCATGATGTTTTTCTCACTCCTACTAGTGAATGTAATGTAACACACACCCATACAATGCGCACCACCCCGCGATGTTTTTCAGAAACCTATCCTACATTGCCACTGCATGTTCCCTGACCTCCCCATGCTGACCACCCCGCGGTGCTTTTCTCCATCCTACATTGCCACTCACTGCCTATCCTAATTCAGACCCTCCGATTCACACCACCCCGTGATGTTTTTCTCACTCCTACTATTGAATGTAATGTAACACACAACCATACAATGCGCACCACCCCATGATGTTTTTCTCACTCCTACTAGTGAATGTAATGTAACGCACACCCATACAATGCGCACCACCCCGCGGTGTTTTTCAGAAACCTATCCTACATTGCGACTGCATGTTCCCTGACCTCCCCATGCTGACCACCCTGCGGTGCTTTTCTCCATCCTACATTGCCACTCACTGCCTATCCTAATTCAGACCCTCCGATTCACACCACAACGTGATGTTTTTCTCACTCCTTATAGTGAATGTAATGTAACACACACCCATACAATGCGCACCACCCCACGATGTTTTTCAGAAACCTATCCTACATTGCTACTGCATGTTCCCTGACCTCCCCATGCTGACCACCCAGCGGTGCTTTTCTCCATCCTACATTGCCACTCACTGCCTATCCTAATTCAGACCCTCCGAATCACACCACCCCGTGATGTTTTTCTCACTCCTACTAGTGAATGTATTGTAACACACACCCATACAATGCGCACCACCCCATGATGTTTTTCTCACTCCTACTAGTGAGTGTAATGTAACGCACACCCATACAATGCGCACCACCCTGCGATGTTTTTCAGAAACCTATCCTACATGACCACTGCATGTTCCCTGACCTCCCCATGCTGACCACCCCGCGGTGCTTTTCTCCATCCTACATTGCCACTCACTGCCTCTCCTTATTCAGACACTCCGATTCACACCACCCCGTGATGTTTTTCTCACTCCTAGTAGTGAATGTAATGTAACACACACCCATAAAATGCGCACCACCCAGTGATGTTTTTCTCACTCCTACTAGTGAATATAATGTAACACACAGCCATACAATGCGCAACACCCCGCAATGTTTTTCAGAAACATATCCTACATTGCCACTGCATGTTCCCTGACCTCCCCATGCTGACCACACCGCGGTGCTTTTCTCCATCCTACATTGCCACTCACTGCCTATCCTAATTCAGACCCTCCGATTCACCCCACCCCGTGATGTTTTTCTCACTCCTACTAGTGAGTGTAATGTAACACACACCCATACAATGCGCACCTCTCCGTGATGTTTTTCTCACTCCTACTAGTGAATGTAATGTAACACACACCCATACAATGCGCACCACTCCGTGATGTTTTTCTCACTCCTACTAGTGAATGTAATGTAACACACACCGATACAATGCGCACCACCCCGTGATGTTTTTCTCACTCCTACTAGTGAATGTAATGTAACACACACCCATACAGTGCGCAACACCCCATGATGTTTTTCTCACTCCTACTAGTGAATGTAATGTAACACAGACCCATACAATGCGCACCACCCCGCGATGTTTTTCAGAAACCTATCCTACATTGCCACTGCATGTTCCCTGACCTCCCCATGCTGACCACCCCACGGTGCTTTTCTCCATCCTACATTGCCACTCACTGCCTATCCTAATTCAGACCCTCCGATTCACACCATCCCGTGATGTTTTTCTCACTCCTACTAGTGAATGTAATGTAACACCCACTCATACAATGCGCACCACCCCGCGATGTTTTTCAGAAACCTATCCTACATTGCGACTGCATGTTCCCTGACCTCCCCATGCTGACCACCCCGCGGTGCTTTTCTCCATCCTACATTGCCACTCAGTGCGTATCCTAATTCAGACCCTCCGATTCACACCACCCCGTGATGTTTTTCTCACTCCTACTAGTGAATGTAATGTAACACACACCCATACAATGCGCACCACCCCATGATGTTTTTCTCACTCCTACTAGTGAATGTAATGTAACGCACACCCATACAATGCGCACCACCCCGCGGTGTTTTTAAGAAACCTATCCTACATTGCGACTGCATGTTCCCTGACCTCCCCATGCTGACCACCCCGCGGTGCTTTTCTCCATCCTACATTGCCACTCACTGCCTATCCTAATTCAGACCCTCCGATTCACACCACCCTGTGATGTTTTTCTCACTCCTTATAGTGAATGTAATGTAACACACACCCATACAATGCGCACCATCCTGCGATGTTTTTCAGAAACCTATCCTACATTGCCACTGCATGTTCCCTGACCTCCCCATGCTGACCATCCCGTGGTGCTTTTCTCCATCCTACATTGCCACTCACTGCCTATCCTAATTCAGACCCTCCGATTCACCCCACCCCGTGATGTTTTTCTCACTCCTATTAGTGAGTGTAATGTAACACACACCCATACAATGCGCACCTCTCCGTGATGTTTTTCTCACTCCTACTAGTGAATGTAATGTTACACACACCCATACAATGCGCACCACCCCGCGATATTTTTCAGAAACCTATCCTACATTGCCACTGCATGTTCCCTGACCTCCCCATGCTGACCATCCTGCGGTGCTTTTCTCCATCCTACATTGCCACTCACTGCCTATCCTAATTCAGACCCTCCGATTCACACCACCCCGTGATGTTTTTCTCACTCCTACTAGTGAGTGTAATGTAACACACACCCATACAATGCGCACCTCTCCGTGATGTTTTTCTCACTCCTACTAGTGAATGTAATGCAACACACACCCATACAATGCGCACCACTCCGTGATGTTTTTCTCACTCCTACTAGTGATTGTAATGTAACACACACCCATACAATGCGCACCACCCCGCGATGTTTTTCTCACTCCTACTAGTGAATGTAATGTAACACACACCCATACAGTGCGCACCACCCCATGATGTTTTTCTCACTCCTACTAGTGAATGTAATGTAACACACACCCATACAATGCGCACCAACCCGCGATGTTTTTCAGAAACCTATCCTACATTGCGACTGCATGTTCCCTGACCTCCCCATGCTGACCACCCCGCGGTGCTTTTCTCCATCCTACATTGCCACTCACTGCGTATCCTAATTCAGACCCTCCGATTCACACCACCCCGTGATGTTTTTCTCACTCCTTATAGTGAATGTAATGTAACACACACCCATACAATGCGCACCACCCCACGATGTTTTTCAGAAACCTATCCTACATTGCTACTGCATGTTCCCTGACCTCCCCATGCTGACCACCCAGCGGTGCTTTTCTCCATCCTACATTGCCACTCACTGCCTATCCTAATTGAGACCCTCCGATTCACACCACCCCGTGATGTTTTTCTCACTCCTACTAGTGAATGTAATGTAACACACACCCATACAATGCGCACCACCCCATGATGTTTTTCTCACTCCTACTAGTGAATGTAATGTAACGCACAAACATACAATGCGCACCACCCCGCGATGTTTCTCAGAAACCTATCCTACATTACCACTGCATGTTCCCTGACCTCCCCATGCTGACCACCCCGCGGTGCTTTTCTCCATCCTACATTGCCACTCACTGCCTCTCCTTATTCAGACACTCCGATTCACACCACCCCGTGATGTTTTTCTCACTCCTAGTAGTGAATGTAATGTAACACACACCCATAAAATGCGCACCACCCCGTGATGTTTTTCTCACTCCTACTAGTGAATGTAACGTAACACACAACCATACAATGCGCACCACCCCGCGATGTTTTTCAGAAACCTATCCTATATTGCCACTGCATGTTCACTGACCTCCCCATGCTGACCACCCCGCGGTGCTTTTCTCCATCCTACATTGCCACTCACTGCCTATCCTAATTCAGACCTTCCGATTCACACCACCCCGTGATGTTTTTCTCACTCCTACTAGTGAGTGTAATGTAACACACACCCATACAATGCGCACCTCCCCGTGATGTTTTTCTCACTCCTACTAGTGAATGTAATGTAACACACACCCATACAATGCGCACCACTCCGTGATGTTTTTCTCACTCCTACTAGTGAATGTAATGTAACACACACCCATACAATGCGCACCAACCCGCGATGTTTTTCTCACCCCTACTAGTGAATGTAATGTAACACACACCCATACAGTGCGCACCACCCCATGATGTTTTTCTCACTCCTACTAGTGAATGTAATGTAACACACACCCATACAATGCGAACCACCCCGCGATGTTTTTCAGAAACCTATCCTACATTGCCACTGCATGTTCCCTGACCTCCCCATGCTGACCACCCCGCAGTGCTTTTCTCCATCCTACATTGCCACTCACTGCCTATCCTAATTCAGACCCTCCGATTCACACCACCGCGTGATGTTTTTCTCACTACTACTAGTGAATGCAATGTAACACACACCGATACAATGCGCACCACCCCGTGATGTTTTTCTCACTCCTACTAGTGAATGTAATGTAACACACACCCATACAATGCGCACCACCCCGCGATGTTTTTCAGAAACCTATCCTACATTGCCACTGCATGTTCCCTGACCTCAGCATGCTGACCATCCCGCGGTGCTTTTCTCCATCCTACATTGCCACTCACTGCCTATCCTAATTCAGACCCTCCGATTCACACCACCCCGTGATGTTTTTCTCACTCCTACTAGTGAGTGTAATGTAACACACACCCATACAATGCGCACCTCTCCGTGATGTTTTTCTCACTCCTACTAGTGAATGTAATGCAACACACACCCATACAATGCGCACCACTCCGTG
Organism: Cavia porcellus; assembly: GCF_034190915.1. Lineage (NCBI taxonomy): Eukaryota > Metazoa > Chordata > Mammalia > Rodentia > Caviidae > Cavia > Cavia porcellus. The sequence continues at coordinate 131,994 of NW_026947796.1, forward strand.
ATGTTTTTCTCACTCCTACTAGTGAATGTAATGTAACACACACCCATACAATGCGCACCACCCCGTGATGTTTTTCTCACTCCTACTAGTGAATGTAATGTAACACACACCCATACAGTGCGCACCACCCCATGATGTTTTTCTCACTCCTACTAGTGAATGTAATGTAACACACACCCATACAATGCGCACCAACCCGCGATGTTTTTCAGAAACCTATCCTACATTGCGACTGCATGTTCCCTGACCTCCCCATGCTGACCACCCCGCGGTGCTTTTCTCCATCCTACATTGCCACTCACTGCGTATCCTAATTCAGACCCTCCGATTCACACCACCCCGTGATGTTTTTCTCACTCCTTATAGTGCATGTAATGTAACACACACCCATACAATGCGCACCACCCCACGATGTTTTTCAGAAACCTATCCTACATTGCTACTGCATGTTCCCTGACCTCCCCATGCTGACCACCCAGCGGTGCTTTTCTCCATCCTACATTGCCACTCACTGCCTATCCTAATTGAGACCCTCCGATTCACACCACCCCGTGATGTTTTTCTCACTCCTACTAGTGAATGTAATGTAACACACACCCATACAATGCGCACCACCCCATGATGTTTTTCTCACTCCTACTAGTGAATGTAATGTAACGCAGAAACATACAATGCGCACCACCCCGCGATGTTTCTCAGAAACCTATCCTACATTACCACTGCATGTTCCCTGACCTCCCCATGCTGACCACCCCGCGGTGCTGTTCTCCATCCTACATTGCCACTCACTGCCTCTCCTTATTCAGACACTCCGATTCACACCACCCCGTGATGTTTTTCTCACTCCTAGTAGTGAATGTAATGTAACACACACCCATAAAATGCGCACCACCCCGTGATGTTTTTCTCACTCCTACTAGTGAATGTAACGTAACACACAACCATACAATGCGCACCACCCCGCGATGTTTTTCAGAAACCTATCCTATATTGCCACTGCATGTTCACTGACCTCCCCATGCTGACCACCCCGCGGTGCTTTTCTCCATCCTACATTGCCACTCACTGCCTATCCTAATTCAGACCTTCCGATTCACACCACCCCGTGATGTTTTTCTCACTCCTACTAGTGAGTGTAATGTAACACACACCCATACAATGCGCACCTCCCCGTGATGTTTTTCTCACTCCTACTAGTGAATGTAATGTAACACACACCCATACAATGCGCACCTCCCCGTGATGTTTTTCTCACTCCTACTAGTGAATGTAATGTAACACACACCCATACAATGCGCACCACTGCGTGATGTTTTTCTCACTCCTACTAGTGAATGTAATGTAACACACACCCATACAATGCGCACCACCCCGCGATGTTTTTCTCACTCCTACTATTGAATGTAATGTAACACACACCCATACATTGCGCACCACCCCATGATGTTTTTCTCACTCCTACTAGTGAATGTAATGTAACACACACCCATACAATGCACACCACCCCGCGATGTTTTTCAGAAACCTATCCTACATTGCCACTGCATGTTCCCTGACCTCCCCATGCTGACCATCCCGCGGTGCTTTTCTCCATCCTACATTGCCACTCACTGCCTATCCTAATTCAGACCCTCCGATTCACACCACCGCCTGATGTTTTTCTCACTAGTACTAGTGAATGTAATGTAACACACACCGATACAATGCGCACCACCCCATGATGTTTTTCTCACTCCTACTAGTGAATGTAATGTAACACACACCCATACAATGCGCACCACCCCGCGATGTTTTTCAGAAACCTATCCTACATTGCCACTGCATGTTCCATGACCTCCCCATGCTGACCACCCCGTGGTGCTTTTCTCCATCCTACATTACCACTCACTGCCTATCCTAATTCAGACCCTCCGATTCACACCACCCCACGATGTTTTTCTCACTCCTACTAGTGAATGTAATGTAACACACACCCATACAATGCGCACCACCCCACGATGTTTTTCAGAAACCTATCCTACATTGCTACTGCATGTTCCCTGACCTCCCCATGCTGACCACCCAGCGGTGCTTTTCTCCATCCTACATTGCCACTCACTGCCTATCCTAATTGAGACCCTCCGATTCACACCACCCCGTGATGTTTTTCTCACTCCTACTAGTGAATGTAATGTAACACACACCCATACAATGCGCACCACCCCATGATGTTTTTCTCACTCCTACTAGTGAATGTAATGTAACGCACAAACATACAATGCGCACCACCCCGCGATGTTTCTCAGAAACCTATCCTACATTACCACTGCATGTTCCCTGACCTCCCCATGCTGACCACCCCGCGGTGCTTTTCTCCATCCTACATTGCCACTCACTGCCTCTCCTTATTCAGACACTCCGATTCACACCACCCCGTGATGTTTTTCTCACTCCTAGTAGTGAATGTAATGTAACACACACCCATAAAATGCGCACCACCCCACGATGTTTTTCTCACTCCTACTAGTGAATGTAACGTAACACACAACCATACAATGCGCACCACCCCGCGATGTTTTTCAGAAACCTATCCTATATTGCCACTGCATGTTCACTGACCTCCCCATGCTGACCACCCCGCGGTGCTTTTCTCCATCCTACATTGCCACTCACTGCCTATCCTAATTCAGACCTTCTGATTCACACCACCCCGTGATGTTTTTCTCACTCCTACTAGTGAGTGTAATGTAACACACACCCATACAATGCGCACCTCCCCGTGATGTTTTTCTCACTCCTACTAGTGAATGTAATGTAACACACACCCATACAATGCGCACCACTCCGTGATGTTTTTCTCACTCCTACTAGTGAATGTAATGTAACACACACCCATACAATGCGCACCAACCCGCGATGTTTTTCTCACCCCTACTAGTGAATGTAATGTAACACACACCCATACAGTGCGCACCACCCCATGATGTTTTTCTCACTCCTACTAGTGAATGTAATGTAACGCACACCCATACAATGCGCACCACCCCGCGATGTTTTTCAGAAACCTATCCTACATTGCCACTGCATGTTCCCTGACCTCCCCATGCTGACCACCCCGCGGTGCTTTTCTCCATCCTACATTGCCACTCACTGCCTATCCTAATTCAGACCCTCCGATTCACACCACCGCGTGATGTTTTTCTCACTACTACTAGTGAATGCAATGTAACACACACCGATACAATGCGCACCACCCCGTGATGTTTTTCTCACTCCTACTAGTGAATGTAATGTAACACACACCCATACAATGCGCACCACCCCGCGATGTTTTTCAGAAACCTATCCTACATTGCCACTGCATGTTCCCTGACCTCAGCATGCTGACCATCCCGCGGTGCTTTTCTCCATCCTACATTGCCACTCACTGCCTATCCTAATTCAGACCCTCCGATTCACACCACCCCGTGATGTTTTTCTCACTCCTACTAGTGAATGTAATGTAACACACACCCATACAATGCGCACCACCCCATGATGTTTTTCTCAATCCTACTAGTGAATGTAATGTAACGCACACCCATACAATGCGCACCACACCGCGGTGTTTTTCAGAAACCTATCCTACATTGCGACTGCATGTTCCCTGACCTCCCCATGCTGACCAACCCGCGGTGCTTTTCTCCATCCTACATTGCCACTCACTGCCTATCCTAATTCAGACCCTCCGATTCACACCACCCCGTGATGTTTTTCTCACTCCTTATAGTGAATGTAATGTAACACACACCCATACAATGCGCACCACCCCACGATGTTTTTCAGAAACCTATCCTACATTGCTACTGCATGTTCCCTGACCTCCCCATGCTGACCACCCAGCGGTGCTTTTCTCCATCCTACATTGCCACTCACTGCCTATCCTAATTCAGACCCTCCGATTCACACCACCCCGTGATGTTTTTCTCACTCCTACTAGTGAAAGTATTGTAACACACACCCATACAATGCGCACCACCCCATGATTTTTTTCTCACTCCTACTAGTGAATGTAATGTAACGCACACCCATACAATGCGCACCACCCCGCGATGTTTTTCAGAAACCTATCCTACATTACCACTGCATGTTCCCTGACCTCGCCATGCTGACCACCCCGTGGTGCTTTTCTCCATCCTACATTGCCACTCACTGCCTCTCCTTATTCAGACACTCCGATTCACACCACCCCGTGATATTTTTCTCACTCCTAGTAGTGAATGTAATGTAACACACACCCATAAAATGCGCACCACCCCGTGATGTTTTTCTGACTCCTACTAGTGAATGTAATGTAACACACAGCCATACAATGCGCACCACCCCGCAATGTTTTTCAGAAACATATCCTACATTGACACTGCATGTTCCCTGACCTCCCCATGCTGACCACCCCACGGTGCTTTTCTCCATCCTACATTGCCACTCACTGCCTATCCTAATTCAGACCCTCCGATTCACACCACCCAGTGATATTTTTCTCACTCCTACTTGTGAATGTAATGTAACACACACCCATACAATGCGCACCACCCCGCGATGTTTTTCAGAAACCTATCCTATATTGCCACTGCATGTTCCCTGACCTCCCCATGCTGACCACCCCGCGGTGCTTTTCTCCATCCTACATTGCCACTCACTGCCTATCCTAATTCAGACCCTCCGATTCACCCCACCCCGTGATGTTTTTCTCACTCCTACTAGTGAGTGTAATGTAACACACACCCATACAATGCGCACCACCCCGCGATGTTTTTCTCACTCCTACTAGTGAATGTAATGTAACACACACCCATACAGTGCGCACCACCCCATGATGTTTTTCTCAATCCTACTAGTGAATGTAATGTAACACACACCCATACAATGCGCACCACCCCATGATGTTTTTCTCACTCCTACTAGTGAATGTAATGTAACGCACACCCATACAATGCGCACCACCCCACGATGTTTTTCAGAAACCTATCCTACATTACCACTGCATGTTCCCTGACCTCCCCATGCTGACCACCCCGCGGTGCTTTTCTCCATCCTACATTGCCACTCACTGCCTCTCCTTATTCAGACACTCCGATTCACACCACGCCGTGATGTTTTTCTAACTCCTAGTAGTGAGTGTAATGTAACACACACCCATACAATGCGCACCTCCCCGTGATGTTTTTCTCACTCCTACTAGTGAATGTAATGTAACACACACCCATACAATGCGCACCACTGCGTGATGTTTTTCTCACTCCTACTAGTGAATGTAATGTAACACACACCCATAAAATGCGCACCACCCCGCGATGTTTTTCTCACTCCTACTATTGAATGTAATGTAACACACACCCATACAGTGCGCACCACCCCATGATGTTTTTCTCACTCCTACTAGTGAATGTAATGTAACACACACCCATACAATGCACACCACCCCGCGATGTTTTTCAGAAACCTATCCTACATTGCCACTGCATGTTCCCTGACCTCCCCATGCTGACCATCCCGCGGTGCTTTTCTCCATCCTACATTGCCACTCACTGCCTATCCTAATTCAGACCCTCCGATTCACACCACCGCCTGATGTTTTTCTCACTAGTACTAGTGAATGTAATGTAACACACACCGATACAATGCGCACCACCCCATGATGTTTTTCTCACTCCTACTAGTGAATGTAATGTAACACACACCCATACAATGCGCACCACCCCGCGATGTTTTTCAGAAACCTATCCTACGTTGCCACTGCATGTTCCATGACCTCCCCATGCTGACCACCCCGTGGTGCTTTTCTCCATCCTACATTACCACTCACTGCCTATCCTAATTCAGACCCTCCGATTCACACCACCCCGCGATGATTTTCTCACTCCTACTAGTGAATGTAATGGAACACACACCCATACAATGCGCACCACACCGCGATGTTTTTCAGAAACCTATCCTACATTGCCATTGCATGTTCCCTGACCTCCCTATGCTGACCACGCCGCGTTTCTTTTCTACATCCTACTTTGCCACTCACTGCCTATCCTAATTCAGACACTCCGATTCACACCACGCCGTGATGTTTTTCTCACTCCTACTAGTGAATGTAATGTAACACACACCCATACAATGTGCACCACCCCGTGATGTTTTTCTCACTCCTACTAGTGAATGTAATGTAACACCCATACAATGCGCACCACCCCGCGATGTTTTTCAGAAACCTATCCTACATTGCCACTGCATGTTCCCTGACCTCCCCATGCTGACCGCCCCGCGGTGCTTTTCTCCATCCTACATTGCCACTCACTGCCTAACCTAATTCAGACCCTCCGATTCACACCACCCCATGATGTTTTTCTCACTCCTACTAGTGAATGCAATGTAACACACACCCATACAATGCGCACCACCCCATGACGTTTTTCTCACTCCTACTAGTGAATGTAATGTAACGCACACCCATACAATGCGCACCACCCCGCGATGTTTTTCCGAAACCTATCCTACAATACCACTGCATGTTCCCTGACCTCCCCATTCTGACCACCCCGCGGTGCTTTTCTCCATCCTACATTGCAACTCACTGCCTCTCCTTATTCAGACACTCCGATTCACACCACCCCGTGATGTTTTTCTCACTCCTAGTAGTGAATGTAATGTAACACACACCCATAAAATGCGCACCACCCCGTGATGTTTTTCTCATTCGTACTAGTGAATGTAATGTAACACACAGCCATACAATGCGCACGACCCCGCGATGTTTTTCAGAAACCTGTCCTATATTGCCACTGCATCTTCCCTGACCTCCCCATGCTGACCACCCCGCGGTGCTTTTCTCCATCCTACATTGCCACTCACTGCCTATCCTAATTCAGACCCTCCGATTCACCCCACCCCGTGATGTTTTTCTCACTCCTACTAGTGAGTGTAATGTAACACACACCCATACAATGCGCACCTCCCCGTGATGTTTTTCTCACTCCTACTAGTGAATGTAATATAACACACACCCATAAAATGCGCACCACTCCGTGATGTTTTTCTCACTCCTACTAGTGAATGTAATGTAACACACACCCATACAATGCGCACCACCCCGCGATGTTTTTCTCACTCTTACTAGTGAATGTAATGTAACACACACCCATACAGTGCGCACCACCCCATGATGTTTTCCTCACTCCTACTAGTGAATGTAATGTAACACACACCCATACTATGCGCACCACCCCGCGATGTTTTTCAGAAACCTATCCTACATTGCCACTGCATGTTCCCTGACCTCCCCATGCTGACCACACCGCGGTGCTTTTCTCCATCCTACATTGCCACTCACTGCCTATCCTAATTCAGACCCTCCGATTCACACCACCGCGTGATGTTTTTCTCACTACTAATAGTGAATGTAATGTAACACACACCGATACAATGCGCACCACCCCGTGATGATTTTCTCACTCCTACTAGTGAATGTAATGTAACACACACCCATACAATGCGCACCACCCGGCGATGTTTTTCAGAAACCTATCCTACATTGCCACTGCATGTTCCATGACCTCCCCATGCTGACCATCCCGCGGTGCTTTTCTCCATCCTACATTGCCACTCACTGCCTATCCTAATTCAGACCCTCCGATTCACACCACCCCGTGATGTTTTTCTCACTCCTACTAGTGAATGTAATGTAACACTCACCCATACAATGCGCACCACCCCATGATGTTTTTCTCACTCCTACTATTGAATGTAATGTAACGCACACCCATACAATGCGCACCACCCCGCGGTGTTTTTCAGAAACCTATCCTACTTTACCACTGCATGTTCCCTGACCTCCCCATGCTGACCACCCCGCGGTGCTTTTCTCCATCCTACATTGCCACTCACTGCCTCTCCTTATTCAGACCCTCCGATTCACACCACCCCGTGATGTTTTTCTCACTCCTAGTAGTAAATGTAATGTAACACACACCCATAAAATGCGCACCACCCCGTGATGTTTTTCTCACTCCTACTAGTGAATGTAATGTAACACACAGCCATACAATGCGCACCACCCCGCAATGTTTTTCAGAAACATATCCTACATTGGCACTGAATGTTCCCTGACCTCCCCATGCTGACCACCCCGCGGTCCTTTTCTCCATCCTACATTGCCACTCACTGCCTACCCTAATTCAGACCCTCCGATTCACACCACCACGTGATGTTTTTCTCACTCCTACTAGTGAATGTAATGTAACACACACCCATACAATGCGCACCACCCCGCGATGTTTTTCAGAAACCTATCCTATATTGCCACTGCATGTTCCCTGACCTCCCCATGCTGACCACCCCGCGGTGCTTTTCTCCATCCTACATTGCCACTCACTGCCTATCCTAATTCAGACCCTCCGATTCACCCCACCCCGTGATGTTTTTCTCACTCCTACTAGTGAGTGTAATGTAACACACACCCATACAATGCGCACCTCCCCGTGATGTTTTTCTCACTCCTACTAGTGAATGTAATGTAACACACACCCATACAATGCGCACCACTCCGTGATGTTTTTCTCACTCCTACTAGTGAATGTAATGTAACACACACCCATACAATGCGCACCACTCCGTGATGTTTTTCTCACTCCTACTAGTGAATGTAATGTAACACACACCCATACAATGCGCACCACGCCGCGATGTTTTTCAGAAACCTATCCTACATTGCCACTGCATGTTCCCTGACCTCCCCATGCTGACCACCCCGCGGTGCTTTTCTCCATCCTACATTGCCACTCACTGCCTATCCTAATTCAGACCCTCCGATTCACACCACCGCGTGAGGTTTTTCTCACTACTACTAGTGAATGTAATTTAACACACACCGATACAATGTGCACCACCCCGTGATGTTTTTCTCACTCCTACTAGCGAATGTAATGTAACACACACCCATACAATGCGCACCACCCCGCGATGTTTTTCAGAAACCTATCCTACATTGCCACTGCATGTTCCATGACCTCCCCATGCTGACAATCCCGCGGTGCTTTTCTCCATCCTACATTGCCACTCACTGCCTATCCTAATTCAGACCCTCCGATTCACACCACCCCGTGATGTTTTTCTCACTCCTTATAGTGAATGTAATGTAACACACACCCATACAATGCGCACCACACCACGATGTTTTTCAGAAACCTATCCTACATTGCTACTGCATGTTCCCTGACCTCCCCATGCTGACCACCCAGCGGTGCTTTTCTCCATCCTACATTGCCACTCACTGCCTATCCTAATTCAGACACTCCGATTCACACCACCCCATGATGTTTTTCTCACTCCTACTAGTGAATGTAATGTAACACACACCCATACAATGCGCACCACCCCATGATGTTTTTCTCATTCCTACTAGTGAATGTAATGTAACGCACACCCATACAATGCGCACCACTCCGCGATGTTTTTCAGAAACCTATCCTACATTACCACTGCATGTTACCTGACCTCCCCATGCTGACCACGCCGCGGTGCTTTTCTCCATCCTACATTCCACTCACTGCCTCTCCTTATTCAGACTCTCCGATTCACACCACCCCGTGATGTTTTTCTCACTCCTAGTAGTGAATGTAATGTAACACACACCCATAAAATGCGCACCACCCCGTGATGTTTTTCTCACTCCTACTAGTGAATGTAATATAACACACACCCATACAATGCGCACCACCCCGCAATGTTTTTCAGAAACATATCCTACATTGCCACTGCATGTTCCCTGACCTCCCCATGCTGACCACCCCGCGGTGCTTTTCTCCATCCTACATTGCCACTCACTGCCTCTCCTTATTCAGACACTCCGATTCACACCACGCCGTGATGTTTTTCTAACTCCTAGTAGTGAGTGTAATGTAACACACACCCATACAATGCGCACCTCCCCGTGATGTTTTTCTCACTCCTACTAGTGAATGTAATGTAACACACACCCATACAATGCGCACCACTGCGTGATGTTTTTCTCACTCCTACTAGTGAATGTAATGTAACACACACCCATACAATGCGCACCACCCCGCGATGTTTTTCTCACTCCTACTATTGAATGTAATGTAACACACACCCATACAGTGCGCACCACCCCATGATGTTTTTCTCACTCCTACTAGTGAATGTAATGTAACACACACCCATACAATGCACACCACCCCGCGATGTTTTTCAGAAACCTATCCTACATTGCCACTGCATGTTCCCTGACCTCCCCATGCTGACCATCCCGCGGTGCTTTTCTCCATCCTACATTGCCACTCACTGCCTATCCTAATTCAGACCCTCCGATTCACACCACCGCCTGATGTTTTTCTCACTAGTACTAGTGAATGTAATGTAACACACACCGATACAATGCGCACCACCCCATGATGTTTTTCTCACTCCTACTAGTGAATGTAATGTAACACACACCCATACAATGCGCACCACCCCGCGATGTTTTTCAGAAACCTATCCTACGTTGCCACTGCATGTTCCATGACCTCCCCATGCTGACCACCCCGTGGTGCTTTTCTCCATCCTACATTACCACTCACTGCCTATCTTAATTCAGACCCTCCGATTCACACCACCCCGCGATGTTTTTCTCACTCCTACTAGTGAATGTAATGGAACACACACCCATACAATGCGCACCACACCGCGATGTTTTTCAGAAACCTATCCTACATTGCCATTGCATGTTCCCTGACCTCCCTATGCTGACCACGCCGCGTTTCTTTTCTACATCCTACTTTGCCACTCACTGCCTATCCTAATTCAGACACTCCGATTCACACCACGCCGTGATGTTTTTCTCACTCCTACTAGTGAATGTAATGTAACACACACCCATACAATGTCACCACCCCGTGATGTTTTTCTCACTCCTACTAGTGAATGTAATGTAACACCCATACAATGCGCACCACCCCGCGATGTTTTTCAGAAACCTATCCTACATTGCCACTGCATGTTCCCTGACCTCCCCATGCTGACCGCCCCGCGGTGCTTTTCTCCATCCTACATTGCCACTCACTGCCTAACCTAATTCAGACCCTCCGATTCACACCACCCCGTGATGTTTTTCTCACTCCTACTAGTGAATGCAATGTAACACACACCCATACAATGCGCACCACCCCATGATGTTTTTCTCACTCCTACTAGTGAATGTAATGTAACGCACACCCATACAATGCGCACCACCCCGCGATGTTTTTCCGAAACCTATCCTACAATACCACTGCATGTTCCCTGACCTCCCCATTCTGACCACCCCGCGGTGCTTTTCTCCATCCTACATTGCAACTCACTGCCTCTCCTTATTCAGACACTCCGATTCACACCACCCCGTGATGTTTTTCTCACTCCTAGTAGTGAATGTAATGTAACACACACCCATAAAATGCGCACCACCCCGTGATGTTTTTCTCATTCGTACTAGTGAATGTAATGTAACACACAGCCATACAATGCGCACCACCCCGCAATGTTTTTCAGAAACATATCCTACATTGCCACTGCATGTTCCCTGACCTCCCCATGCTGACCACCCCGCGGTGCTTTTCTCCATCCTACATTGCCACTCACTGCCTATCCTAATTCAGACCCTCCGATTCACACCACCCTGTGATGTTTTTCTCACTCCTACTAGTGAATGTAATGTAACACACACCCATACAATGCGCACGACCCCGCGATGTTTTTCAGAAACCTGTCCTATATTGCCACTGCATCTTCCCTGACCTCCCCATGCTGACCACCCCGCGGTGCTTTTCTCCATCCTACATTGCCACTCACTGCCTATCCTAATTCAGACCCTCCGATTCACCCCACGCCGTGATGTTTTTCTCACTCCTACTAGTGAGTGTAATGTAACACACACCCATACAATGCGCACCTCCCCGTGATGTTTTTCTCACTCCTACTAGTGAATGTAATATAACACACACCCATACAATGCGCACCACTCCGTGATGTTTTTCTCACTCCTACTAGTGAATGTAATGTAACACACACCCATACAATGCGCACCACCCCGCGATGTTTTTCTCACTCTTACTAGTGAATGTAATGTAACACACACCCATACAGTGCGCACCACCCCATGATGTTTTCCTCACTCCTACTAGTGAATGTAATGTAACACACACCCATACTATGCGCACCACCCCGCGATGTTTTTCAGAAACCTATCCTACATTGCCACTGCATGTTCCCTGACCTCCCCATGCTGACCACACCGCGGTGCTTTTCTCCATCCTACATTGCCACTCACTGCCTATCCTAATTCAGACCCTCCGATTCACACCACCGCGTGATGTTTTTCTCACTACTAATAGTGAATGTAATGTAACACACACCGATACAATGCGCACCACCCCGTGATGTTTTTCTCACTCCTACTAGTGAATGTAATGTAACACACACCCATACAATGCGCACCACCCGGCGATGTTTTTCAGAAACCTATCCTACATTGCCACTGCATGTTCCATGACCTCCCCATGCTGACCATCCCGCGGTGCTTTTCTCCATCCTACATTGCCACTCACTGCCTATCCTAATTCAGACCCTCCGATTCACACCACCCCGTGATGTTTTTCTCACTCCTACTAGTGAATGTAATGTAACACTCACCCATACAATGCGCACCACCCCATGATGTTTTTCTCACTCCTACTATTGAATGTAATGTAACGCACACCCATACAATGCGCACCACCCCGCGGTGTTTTTCAGAAACCTATCCTACTTTACCACTGCATGTTCCCTGACCTCCCCATGCTGACCACCCCGCGGTGCTTTTCTCCATCCTACATTGCCACTCACTGCCTCTCCTTATTCAGACCCTCCGATTCACACCACCCCGTGATGTTTTTCTCACTCCTAGTAGTAAATGTAATGTAACACACACCCATAAAATGCGCACCACCCCGTGATGTTTTTCTCACTCCTACTAGTGAATGTAATGTAACACACAGCCATACAATGCGCACCACCCCGCAATGTTTTTCAGAAACATATCCTACATTGGCACTGAATGTTCCCTGACCTCCCCATGCTGACCACCCCGCGGTCCTTTTCTCCATCCTACATTGCCACTCACTGCCTACCCTAATTCAGACCCTCCGATTCACACCACCACGTGATGTTTTTCTCACTGCTACTAGTGAATGTAATGTAACACACACCCATACAATGCGCACCACCCCGCGATGTTTTTCAGAAACCTATCCTATATTGCCACTGCATGTTCCCTGACCTCCCCATGCTGACCACCCCGCGGTGCTTTTCTCCATCCTACATTGCCACTCACTGCCTATCCTAATTCAGACCCTCCGATTCACCCCACCCCGTGATGTTTTTCTCACTCCTACTAGTGAGTGTAATGTAACACACACCCATACAATGCGCACCTCCCCGTGATGTTTTTCTCACTCCTACTAGTGAATGTAATGTAACACACACCCATACAATGCGCACCACTCCGTGATGTTTTTCTCACTCCTACTAGTGAATGTAATGTAACACACACCCATACAATGCGCACCACTCCGTGATGTTTTTCTCACTCCTACTAGTGAATGTAATGTAACACACACCCATACAATGCGCACCACGCCGCGATGTTTTTCAGAAACCTATCCTACATTGCCACTCCATGTTCCCTGACCTCCCCATGCTGACCACCCCGCGGTGCTTTTCTCCATCCTACATTGCCACTCACTGCCTATCCTAATTCAGACCCTCCGATTCACACCACCGCGTGAGGTTTTTCTCACTACTACTAGTGAATGTAATTTAACACACACCGATACAATGTGCACCACCCCGTGATGTTTTTCTCACTCCTACTAGCGAATGTAATGTAACACACACCCATACAATGCGCACCACCCCGCGATGTTTTTCAGAAACCTATCCTACATTGCCACTGCATGTTCCATGACCTCCCCATGCTGACAATCCCGCGGTGCTTTTCTCCATCCTACATTGCCACTCACTGCCTATCCTAATTCAGACCCTCCGATTCACACCACCCCGTGATGTTTTTCTCACTCCTTATAGTGAATGTAATGTAACACACACCCATACAATGCGCACCACCCCACGATGTTTTTCAGAAACCTATCCTACATTGCTACTGCATGTTCCCTGACCTCCCCATGCTGACCACCCAGCGGTGCTTTTCTCCATCCTACATTGCCACTCACTGCCTATCCTAATTCAGACACTCCGATTCACACCACCCCATGATGTTTTTCTCACTCCTACTAGTGAATGTAATGTAACACACACCCATACAATGCGCACCACCCCATGATGTTTTTCTCATTCCTACTAGTGAATGTAATGTAACGCACACCCATACAATGCGCACCACTCCGCGATGTTTTTCAGAAACCTATCCTACATTACCACTGCATGTTCCCTGACCTCCCCATGCTGACCACGCCGCGGTGCTTTTCTCCATCCTACATTCCACTCACTGCCTCTCCTTATTCAGACTCTCCGATTCACACCACCCCGTGATGTTTTTCTCACTCCTAGTAGTGAATGTAATGTAACACACACCCATAAAATGCGCACCACCCCGTGATGTTTTTCTCACTCCTACTAGTGAATGTAATATAACACACACCCATACAATGCGCACCACCCCGCAATGTTTTTCAGAAACATATCCTACATTGCCACTGCATGTTCCCTGACCTCCCCATGCTGACCACCCCGCGGTGCTTTTCTCCATCCTACATTGCCACTCACTGCCTATCCTAATTCAGACCCTCCGATTCACACCACCCCGTGATGTTTTTCTCACTCCTACTAGTGAATGTAATGTAACACACACCCATACAATGCGCACCACCCCGCGATGTTTTTCAGAAACCTATCCTATATTGCCACTGAATGTTCCCTGACCTCCCCATGCTGACCACCCCGCGGTGCTTTTCTCCATCCTACATTGCCACTCACTGCCTATCCTAATTCAGACCCTCCGATTCACCCCACCCCGTGATGTTTTTCTCACTCCTACTAGTGAGTGTAATGTAACACACACCCATACAATGCGTACCTCCCCGTGATGTTTTTCTCACTCCTACTAGTGAATGTAATGTAACACACACCCATACAATGCGCACCACTCCGTGATGTTTTTCTCACTCCTACTAGTGAATGTAATGTAACACACACCCATACAATGCGCACCACCCCGCGATGTTTTTCTCACTCCTACTAGTGAATGTAATGTAACACACACCCATACAATGCGCACCACTCCGTGATGTTTTTCTCACTCCTACTAGTGAATGTAATGTAACACACACCCATAAAATGCGCACCACCCCGCGATGTTTTTCTCACTCCTACTAGTGAATGTAATGTAACACACACCCATACAGTGCGCACCACCCCATGATGTTTTTCTCACTCCTACTAGTTAATGTAATGTAACACACACCCATACAATGCGCACGACCCCGCGATGTTTTTCAGAAACCTGTCCTATATTTCCACTGCATCTTCCCTGACCTCCCCATGCTGACCACCCCGCGGTGCTTTTCTCCATCCTACATTGCCACTCACTGCCTATCCTAATTCAGACCCTCCGATTCACCCCACCCCGTGATGTTTTTCTCACTCCTACTAGTGAGTGTAATGTAACACACACCCATACAATGCGCACCTCCCCGTGATGTTTTTCTCACTCCTACTAGTGAATGTAATATAACACACACCCATACAATGCGCACCACTCCGTGATGTTTTTCTCACTCCTACTAGTGAATGTAATGTAACACACACCCATACAATGCGCACCACCCCGCGATGTTTTTCTCACTCTTACTAGTGAATGTAATGTAACACACACCCATACAGTGCGCACCACCCCATGATGTTTTCCTCACTCCTACTAGTGAATGTAATGTAACACACACCCATACAATGCGCACCACCCCGCGATGTTTTTCAGAAACCTATCCTACATTGCCACTGCATGTTCCCTGACCTCCCCATGCTGACCACCCCGCGGTGCTTTTCTCCATCCTACATTGCCACTCACTGCCTATCCTAATTCAGACCCTCCGATTCACACCACCGTGTGATGTTTTTCTCACTACTACTAGTGAATGTAATGTAACACACACCCATACAATGTGCACCACCCCGTGATGTTTTTCTCACTCCTACTAGTGAATGTAATGTAACACACACCCATACAATGCGCACCACCCGGCGATGTTTTTCAGAAACCTATCCTACATTGCCACTGCATGTTCCATGACCTCCCCATGCTGACCATCCCGCGGTGCTTTTCTCCATCCTACATTGCCACTCACTGCCTATCCTAATTCAGACCCTCCGATTCACACCACCCCGTGATGTTTTTCTCACTCCTACTAGTGAATGTAATGTAACACTCACCCATACAATGCGCACCACCCCATGATGTTTTTCAGAAACCTATCCTACATTGCTACTGCATGTTCCCTGACCTCCCCATGCTGACCAACCCGCGGTGCTTTTCTCCATCCTACATTGCCACTCACTGCCTATCCTAATTCAGACCCTCCGATTCACACCACCGCGTGAGGTTTTTCTCACTACTACTAGTGAATGTAATTTAACACACCGATACAATGCGCACCACCCCGTGATGTTTTTCTCACTCCTACTAGCGAATGTAATGTAACACACACCCATACAATGCGCACCACCCCGCGATGTTTTTCAGAAACCTATCCTACCTTGCCACTGCATGTTCCATGAACTCCCCATGCTGACAATCCCGCGGTGCTTTTCTCCATCCTACATTGCCACTCACTGTCTATCCTAATTCAGACCCTCCGATTCACACCACCCCGTGATGTTTTTCTCACTCCTTATAGTGAATGTAATGTAACACACACCCATACAATGCGCACCACCCCACGATGTTTTTCAGAAACCTATCCTACATTGCTACTGCATGTTCCCTGACCTCCCCATGCTGACCACCCAGCGGTGCTTTTCTCCATCCTACATTGCCACTCACTGCCTATCCTAATTCAGACACTCCGATTCACACCACCCCGTGATGTTTTTCTCACTCCTACTAGTGAATGTAATGTAACACACACCCATACAATGCGCACCACCCCATGATGTTTTTCTCATTCCTACTAGTGAATGTAATGTAACGCACACCCATACAATGCGCACCACTCCGCGATGTTTTTCAGAAACCTATCCTACATTACCACTGCATGTTCCCTGACCTCCCCATGCTGACCACCCCGCGGTGCTTTTCTCCATCCTACATTCCACTCACTGCCTCTCCTTATTCAGACTCTCCGATTCACACCACCCCGTGATGTTTTTCTCACTCCTAGTAGTGAATGTAATGTAACACACACCCATAAAATGCGCACCACCCCGTGATGTTTTTCTCACTCCTACTAGTGAATGTAATGTAACACACACCCATACAATGCGCACCACCCCGCGATGTTTTTCAGAAACCTATCCTATATTGCCACTGAATGTTCCCTGACCTCCCCATGCTGACCACCCCGCGGTGCTTTTCTCCATCCTACATTGCCACTCACTGCCTATCCTAATTCAGACCCTCCGATTCACCCCACCCCGTGATGTTTTTCTCACTCCTACTAGTGAGTGTAATGTAACACACACCCATACAATGCGCACCTCCCCGTGATGTTTTTCTCACTCCTACTAGTGAATGTAATGTAACACACACCCATACAATGCGCACCACCCCGCGATGTTTTTCTCACTCCTACTAGTGAATGTAATGTAACACACACCCATACAGTGCGCACCACCCCATGATGTTTTTCTCACTCCTACTAGTGAATGTAATGTAACACACACCCATACAATGCGCACCACCCCGCGATGTTTTTCTGAAACCTATCCTACATTGCCACTGCATGTTCCCTGACCTCCCCATGCTGACCACCCCGCGGTGCTTTTCTCCATCCTACATTGCCACTTACTGCCTATCCTAATTCAGACCCTCCGATTCACACCACCCCGTGATGTTTTTCTCACTCCTACTAGTGAATGTAATGTAACACACACCCATACAATGCGCACCACCCCATGATGTTTTTCTCACTCCTACTAGTGAATGTAATGTAACGCACACCCATACAATGCGCACCACCCCGCGGAGTTTTTCAGAAACCTATCCTACATTGCGACTGCATGTTCCCTGACCTCCCCATGCTGACCACCCTGCGGTGCTTTTCTCCATCCTACATTGCCACTCACTGCCTATCCTAATTCAGACCCTCCGATTCACACCACCCCGTGATGTTTTTCTCACTCCTTATAGTGAATTTAATGTAACACACACCCATACAATGCGCACCACCCCACGATGTTTTTCAGAAACCTATCCTACATTGCTACTGCATGTTCCCTGACCTCCCCATGCTGACCACCCAGCGGTGCTTTTCTCCATCCTACATTGCCACTCACTGCCTATCCTAATTCAGACCCTCCAAATCACACCACCCCGTGATGTTTTTCTCACTCCTACTAGTGAATGTATTGTAACACACACCCATTCAATGCGCACCACCCCATGATGTTTTTCTCACTCCTACTAGTGAGTGTAATGTAACGCACACCCATACAATGCGCACCACCCTGCGATGTTTTTCAGAAACCTATCCTACATGACCACTGCATGTTCCCTGACCTCCCCATGCTGACCGCCCCGCGGTGCTTTTCTCCATCCTACATTGCCACTCACTGCCTCTCCTTATTCAGACACTCCGATTCACACCACCCCGTGATGTTTTTCTCACTCCTAGTAGTGAATGTAATGTAACACACACCCATAAAATGCGCACCACCCCACGATGTTTTTCTCACTCCTACTAGTGAATGTAATGTAACACACACCCATACAGTGCGCACCACCCCATGATGTTTTTCTCACTCCTACTAGTGAATGTAATGTAACACACACCCATACAATGCGCACGATCCCGCGATGTTTTTCAGAAACCTGTCCTATATTGCCACTGCATCTTCCCTGACCTCCCCATGCTGACCACCCCGCGGTGCTTTTCTCCATCCTACATTGCCACTCACTGCCTATCCTAATTCAGACCCTCCGATTCACCCCACCCCGTGATGTTTTTCTCACTCCTGGTAGTGAGTGTAATGTAACACACACCCATACAA
This sequence comes from Cavia porcellus, assembly GCF_034190915.1. NCBI lineage: Eukaryota > Metazoa > Chordata > Mammalia > Rodentia > Caviidae > Cavia > Cavia porcellus. The sequence goes on from NW_026947796.1 coordinate 151,233, forward strand.
TGCGCACCTCCCCGTGATGTTTTTCTCACTCCTACTAGTGAATGTAATATAACACACACCCATACAATGCGCACCACTCCGTGATGTTTTTCTCACTCCTACTAGTGAATGTAATGTAACACACACCCATACAATGCGCACCACCCGGCGATGTTTTTCAGAAACCTATCCTACATTGCCACTGCATGTTCCATGACCTCCCCATGCTGACCATCCCGCGGTGCTTTTCTCCATCCTACATTGCCACTCACTGCCTATCCTAATTCAGACCCTCCGATTCACACCACCCCGTGATGTTTTTCTCACTCCTACTAGTGAATGTAATGTAACACTCACCCATACAATGCGCACCACCCCATGATGTTTTTCTCACTCCTACTATTGAATGTAATGTAACGCACACCCATACAATGCGCACCACCCCGCGGTGTTTTTCAGAAACCTATCCTACTTTACCACTGCATGTTCCCTGACCTCCCCATGCTGACCACCCCGCGGTGCTTTTCTCCATCCTACATTGCCACTCACTGCCTCTCCTTATTCAGACCCTCCGATTCACACCACCCCGTGATGTTTTTCTCACTCCTAGTAGTAAATGTAATGTAACACACACCCATAAAATGCGCACCACCCCGTGATGTTTTTCTCACTCCTACTAGTGAATGTAATGTAACACACAGCCATACAATGCGCACCACCCCGCAATGTTTTTCAGAAACATATCCTACATTGGCAATGAATGTTCCCTGACCTCCCCATGCTGACCACCCCGCGGTCCTTTTCTCCATCCTACATTGCCACTCACTGCCTACCCTAATTCAGACCCTCCGATTCACACCACCACGTGATGTTTTTCTCACTCCTACTAGTGAATGTAATGTAACACACACCCATACAATGCGCACCACCCCGCGATGTTTTTCAGAAACCTATCCTATATTGCCACTGCATGTTCCCTGACCTCCCCATGCTGACCACCCCGCGGTGCTTTTCTCCATCCTACATTGCCACTCACTGCCTATCCTAATTCAGACCCTCCGATTCACACCACCACGTGATGTTTTTCTCACTCCTACTAGTGAGTGTAATGTAACACACACCCATACAATGCGCACCTCCCCGTGATGTTTTTCTCACTCCTACTAGTGAATGTAATGTAACACACACCCATACAATGCGCACCACTCCGTGATGTTTTTCTCACTCCTACTAGTGAATGTAATGTAACACACACCCATACAATGCGTACCACCCCGCGATGTTTTTCTCACTCCTACTAGTGAATGTAATGTAACACACACCCATACAGTGCGCACCACCCCATGATGTTTTTCTCACTCCTACTAGTGAATGTAATGTAACACACACCCATACAATGCGCACCACGCAGCGATGTTTTTCAGAAACCTATCCTACATTGCCACTGCATGTTCCCTGACCTCCCCATGCTGACCACCCCGCGGTGCTTTTCTCCATCCTACATTGCCACTCACTGCCTATCCTAATTCAGACCCTCCGATTCACACCACCGCGTGAGGTTTTTCTCACTACTACTAGTGAATGTAATTTAACACACACCGATACAATGCGCACCACCCCGTGATGTTTTTCTCACTCCTACTAGCGAATGTAATGTAACACACACCCATACAATGCGCACCACCCCGCGATGTTTTTCAGAAACCTATCCTACATTGCCACTGCATGTTCCATGACCTCCCCATGCTGACAATCCCGCGGTGCTTTTCTCCATCCTACATTGCCACTCACTGCCTATCCTAATTCAGACCCTCCGATTCACACCACCCCGTGATGTTTTTCTCACTCTTTATAGTGAATGTAATGTAACACACACCCATACAATGCGCACCACCCCACGATGTTTTTCAGAAACCTATCCTACATTGCTACTGCATGTTCCCTGACCTCCCCATGCTGACCACCCAGCGGTGCTTTTCTCCATCCTACATTGCCACTCACTGCCTATCCTAATTCAGACACTCCGATTCACACCACCCCGTGATGTTTTTCTCACTCCTACTAGTGAATGTAATGTAACACACACCCATACAATGCGCACCACCCCATGATGTTTTTCTCATTCCTACTAGTGAATGTAATGTAACGCACACCCATACAATGCGCACCACTCCGCGATGTTTTTCAGAAACCTATCCTACATTACCACTGCATGTTCCCTGACCTCCCCATGCTGACCACCCCGCGGTGCTTTTCTCCATCCTACATTCCACTCACTGCCTATCCTTATTCAGACTCTCCGATTCACACCACCCCGTGATGTTTTTCTCACTCCTAGTAGTGAATGTAATGTAACACACACCCATAAAATGCGCACCACCCCGTGATGTTTTTCTCACTCCTACTAGTGTATGTAATGTAACACACACCCATACAATGCGCACCACCCCGCAATGTTTTTCAGAAACATATCCTACATTGCCACTGCATGTTCCCTGACCTCCCCATGCTGACCACCCCGCGGTGCTTTTCTCCATCCTACATTGCCACTCACTGCCTATCCTAATTCAGACCCTCCGATTCACACCACCCCGTGATGTTTTTCTCACTCCTACTAGTGAATGTAATGTAACACACACCCATACAATGCGCACCACCCCGCGATGTTTTTCAGAAACCTATCCTATATTGCCACTGAATGTTCCCTGACCTCCCCATGCTGACCACCCCGCGGTGCTTTTCTCCATCCTACATTGCCACTCACTGCCTATCCTAATTCAGACCCTCCGATTCACCCCACCCCGTGATGTTTTTCTCACTCCTACTAGTGAGTGTAATGTAACACACACCCATACAATGCGCACCTCCCCGTGATGTTTTTCTCACTCCTACTAGTGAATGTAATGTAACACACACCCATACAATGCGCACCACTCCGTGATGTTTTTCTCACTCCTACTAGTGAATGTAATGTAACACACACCCATACAATGCGCACCACCCCGCGATGTTTTTCTCACTCCTACTAGTGAATGTAATGTAACACACACCCATACAGTGCGCACCACCCCATGATGTTTTTCTCACTCCTACTAGTGAATGTAATGTAACACACACCCATACAATGCGCACCACCCCGCGATGTTTTTCAGAAACCTATCCTACATTGCCACTGCATGTTCCCTGACCTCCCCATGCTGACCACCCCGCGGTGCTTTTCTCCATCCTACATTGCCACTCACTGCCTATCCTAATTCAGACCCTCCGATTCACACCACCCCGTGATGTTTTTCTCACTCCTACTAGTGAATGTAATGTAACACACACCCATACAATGCGCACCACCCCATGATGTTTTTCTCACTCCTACTAGTGAATGTAATGTAACGCACACCCATACAATGCGCACCACCCCGCGGAGTTTTTCAGAAACCTATCCTACATTGCGACTGCATGTTCCCTGACCTCCCCATGCTGACCACCCTGCGGTGCTTTTCTCCATCCTACATTGCCACTCACTGCCTATCCTAATTCAGACCCTCCGATTCACACCACCCCGTGATGTTTTTCTCACTCCTTATAGTGAATGTAATGTAACACACACCCATACAATGCGCACCACCCCACGATGTTTTTCAGAAACCTATCCTACATTGCTACTGCATGTTCCCTGACCTCCCCATGCTGACCACCCAGCGGTGCTTTTCTCCATCCTACATTGCCACTCACTGCCTATCCTAATTCAGACCCTCCGAATCACACCACCCCGTGATGTTTTTCTCACTCCTACTAGTGAATGTATTGTAACACACACCCATTCAATGCGCACCACCCCATGATGTTTTTCTCACTCCTACTAGTGAGTGTAATGTAACGCACACCCATACAATGCGCACCACCCTGCGATGTTTTTCAGAAACCTATCCTACATGACCACTGCATGTTCCCTGACCTCCCCATGCTGACCGCCCCGCGGTGCTTTTCTCCATCCTACATTGCCACTCACTGCCTCTCCTTATTCAGACACTCCGATTCACACCACCCCGTGATGTTTTTCTCACTCCTAGTAGTGAATGTAATGTAACACACACCCATAAAATGCGCACCACCCCGCGATGTTTTTCTCACTCCTACTAGTGAATGTAATGTAACACACACCCATACAGTGCGCACCACCCCATGATGTTTTTCTCACTCCTACTAGTGAATGTAATGTAACACACACCCATACAATGCGCACGATCCCGCGATGTTTTTCAGAAACCTGTCCTATATTGCCACTGCATCTTCCCTGACCTCCCCATGCTGACCACCCCGCGGTGATTTTCTCCATCCTACATTGCCACTCACTGCCTATCCTAATTCAGACCCTCCGATTCACCCCACCCCGTGATGTTTTTCTCACTCCTGGTAGTGAGTGTAATGTAACACACACCCATACAATGCGCACCTCCCCGTGATGTTTTTCTCACTCCTACTAGTGAATGTAATATAACACACACCCATACAATGCGCACCACTCCGTGATGTTTTTCTCACTCCTACTAGTGAATGTAATGTAACACACACCCATACAATGCGCACCACCCGGCGATGTTTTTCAGAAACCTATACTACATTGCCACTGCATGTTCCATGACCTCCCCATGCTGACCATCCCGCGGTGCTTTTCTCCATCCTACATTGCCACTCACTGCCTATCCTAATTCAGACCCTCCGATTCACACCACCCCGTGATGTTTTTCTCACTCCTACTAGTGAATGTAATGTAACACTCACCCATACAATGCGCACCACCCCATGATGTTTTTCTCACTCCTACTATTGAATGTAATGTAATGCACACCCATACATTGCGCACCACCCCGCGGTGTTTTTCAGAAACCTATCCTACTTTACCACTGCATGTTCCCTGACCTCCCCATGCTGACCACCCCGCGGTGCTTTTCTCCATCCTACATTGCCACTCACTGCCTCTCCTTATTCAGACCCTCCGATTCACACCACCCCGTGATGTTTTTCTCACTCCTAGTAGTAAATGTAATGTAACACACACCCATAAAATGCGCACCACCCCGTGATGTTTTTCTCACTCCTACTAGTGAATGTAATGTAACACACAGCCATACAATGCGCACCACCCCGCAATGTTTTTCAGAAACATATCCTACATTGGCACTGAATGTTCCCTGACCTCCCCATGCTGACCACCCCGCGGTCCTTTTCTCCATCCTACATTGCCACTCACTGCCTACCCTAATTCAGACCCTCCGATTCACACCACCACGTGATGTTTTTCTCACTCCTACTAGTGAATGTAATGTAACACACACCCATACAATGCGCACCACCCCGCGATGTTTTTCAGAAACCTATCCTATATTGCCACTGCATGTTCCCTGACCTCCCCATGCTGACCACCCCGCGGTGCTTTTCTCCATCCTACATTGCCACTCACTGCCTATCCTAATTCAGACCCTCCGATTCACCCCACCCCGTGATGTTTTTCTCACTCCTACTAGTGAGTGTAATGTAACACACACCCATACAATGCGCACCTCCCCGTGATGTTTTTCTCACTCCTACTAGTGAATGTAATGTAACACACACCCATACAATGCGCACCACTCCGTGATGTTTTTCTCACTCCTACTAGTGAATGTAATGTAACACACACCCATACAATGCGTACCACCCCGCGATGTTTTTCTCACTCCTACTAGTGAATGTAATGTAACACACACCCATACAGTGCGCACCACCCCATGATGTTTTTCTCACTCCTACTAGTGAATGTAATGTAACACACACCCATACAATGCGCACCACGCAGCGATGTTTTTCAGAAACCTATCCTACATTGCCACTGCATGTTCCCTGACCTCCCCATGCTGACCACCCCGCGGTGCTTTTCTCCATCCTACATTGCCACTCACTGCCTATCCTAATTCAGACCCTCCGATTCACACCACCGCGTGAGGTTTTTCTCACTACTACTAGTGAATGTAATTTAACACACACCGATACAATGCGCACCACCCCGTGATGTTTTTCTCACTCCTACTAGCGAATGTAATGTAACACACACCCATACAATGCGCACCACCCCGCGATGTTTTTCAGAAACCTATCCTACATTGCCACTGCATGTTCCATGACCTCCCCATGCTGACAATCCCGCGGTGCTTTTCTCCATCCTACATTGCCACTCACTGCCTATCCTAATTCAGACCCTCCGATTCACACCACCCCGTGATGTTTTTCTCACTCTTTATAGTGAATGTAATGTAACACACACCCATACAATGCGCACCACCCCACGATGTTTTTCAGAAACCTATCCTACATTGCTACTGCATGTTCCCTGACCTCCCCATGCTGACCACCCAGCGGTGCTTTTCTCCATCCTACGTTCCACTCACTGCCTCTCCTTATTCAGACTCTCCGATTCACACCACCCCGTGATGTTTTTCTCACTCCTAGTAGTGAATGTAATGTAACACACACCCATAAAATGCGCACCACCCCGTGATGTTTTTCTCACTCCTACTAGTGAATGTAATGTAACACACACCCATACAATGCGCACCACCCCGCAATGTTTTTCAGAAACATATCCTACATTGCCACTGCATGTTCCCTGACCTCCCCATGCTGACCACCCCGCGGTGCTTTTCTCCATCCTACATTGCCACTCACTGCCTATCCTAATTCAGACACTCCGATTCACACCACCCCGTGATGTTTTTCTCACTCCTACTAGTGAATGTAATGTAACACACACCCATACAATGCGCACCACCCCGCGATGTTTTTCAGAAACCTATCCTATATTGCCACTGAATGTTCCCTGACCTCCCCATGCTGACCACCCCGCGGTGCTTTTCTGCATCCTACATTGCCACTCACTGCCTATCCTAATTCAGACCCTCCGATTCACCCCACCCCGTGATGTTTTTCTCACTCCTACTAGTGAATGTAATGTAACACACACCCATACAATGCGCACCTCCCCGTGATGTTTTTCTCACTCCTACTAGTGAATGTAATGTAACACACACCCATACAATGCGCACCACTCCGTGATGTTTTTCTCACTCCTACTAGTGAATGTAATGTAACACACACCCATACAATGCGCACCACCCCGCGATGTTTTTCTCACTCCTACTAGTGAATGTAATGTAACACACACCCATACAGTGCGCACCACCCCATGATGTTTTTCTCACTCCTACTAGTGAATGTAATGTAACACACACCCATACAATGCGCACCACCCCGCGAGGTTTTTCAGAAACCTATCCTACATTGCCACTGCATGTTCATTGACCTCCCCATGCTGACCACCCCGCGGTGCTTTTCTCCATCCTACATTGCCACTCACTGCCTATCCTAATTCAGACCCTCCGATTCACACCACCCCGTGATGTTTTTCTCACTCCTACTAGTGAATGTAATGTAACACACACCCATACAATGCGCACCACCCCATGATGTTTTTCTCACTCCTACTAGTGAATGTAATGTAACGCACACCCATACAATGCGCACCACCCTGCGGAGATTTTCAGAAACCTATCCTACATTGCGACTGCATGTTCCCTGACCTCCCCATGCTGACCACCCTGCGGTGCTTTTCTCCATCCTACATTGCCACTCACTGCCTATCCTAATTCAGACCCTCCGATTCACACCACCCCGTGATGTTTTTCTCACTCCTTATAGTGAATGTAATGTAACACACACCCATACAATGCGCACCACCCCACGATGTTTTTCAGAAACCTATCCTACATTGCTACTGCATGTTCCCTGACCTCCCCATGCTGACCACCCAGCGGTGCTTTTCTCCATCCTACATTGCCACTCACTGCCTATCCTAATTCAGACCCTCCGAATCACACCACCCCGTGATGTTTTTCTCACTCCTACTAGTGAATGTATTGTAACACACACCCATACAATGCGCACCACCCCATGATGTTTTTCTCACTCCTACTAGTGAGTGTAATGTAACGCACACCCATACAATGCGCACCACCCTGCGATGTTTTCCAGAAACCTATCCTACATGACCACTGCATGTTCCCTGACCTCCCCATGCTGACCACCCCGCGGTGCTTTTCTCCATCCTACATTGCCACTCACTGCCTCTCCTTATTCAGACACTCCGATTCACACCACCCCGTGATGTTTTTCTCACTCCTAGTAGTGAATGTAATGTAACACACACCCATAAAATGCGCACCACCCCGCGATGTTTTTCTCACTCCTACTAGTGAATGTAATGTAACACACACCCATACAGTGCGCACCACCCCATGATGTTTTTCTCACTCCTACTAGTGAATGTAATGTAACACACACCCATACAATGCGCACCACCCCGCGATGTTTTTCAGAAACCTATCCTACATTGCCACTGCATGTTCCCTGACCTCCCCATGCTGACCACCCCGCGGTGCTTTTCTCCATCCTACATTGCCACTCACTGCCTATCCTAATTCAGACCCTCCGATTCACACCATCCCGTGATGTTTTTCTCACTCCTACTAGTGAATGTAATGTAACACCCACTCATACAATGCGCACCACCCCGCGATGTTTTTCAGAAACCTATCCTACATTGCGACTGCATGTTCCCTGACCTCCCCATGCTGACCAACCCGCGGTGCTTTTCTCCATCCTACATTGCCACTCAGTGCGTATCCTAATTCAGACCCTCTGATTCACACCACCCCGTGATGTTTTTCTCACTCCTTATAGTGAATGTAATGTAACACACACCCATACAATGCGCACCACCCCACGATGTTTTTCAGAAACCTATCCTACATTGCTACTGCATGTTCCCTGACCTCCCCATGCTGAGCACCCAGCGGTGCTTTTCTCCATCCTACATTGCCACTCACTGCCTATCCTAATTCAGACCCTCCGATTCACACCACCCCGTGATGTTTTTCTCACTCCTACTAGTGAATGTAATGTAACACACACCCATACAATGCGCACCAACGCGCGATGTTTTTCTCACTCCTACTAGTGAATGTAATGTAACACACACCCATACAGTGCGCACCACCCCATGATGTTTTTCTCACTCCTACTAGTGAATGTAATGTAACACACACCCATACAATGCGCACCACCCCATGATGTTTTTCTCACTCCTACTAGTGAATGTAATGTAACGCACACCCATACAATGCGCACCACCCCGCGGTGTTTTTAAGAAACTTATCCTACATTGCGACTGCATGTTCCCTGACCTCCCCATGCTGACCACCCCACGGTGCTTTTCTCCATCCTACATTGCCACTCACTGCCTATCCTAATTCAGACCCTCTGATTCACACCACCCCGTGATGTTTTTCTCACTCCTACTAGTGAATGTATTGTAACACACACCCATACAATGCGCACCACCCCGTGATGTTTTTCTCACTCCTACTAGTGAATATAATGTAACACACAGCCATACAATGCGCAACACCCCGCAATGTTTTTCAGAAACATATCCTACATTGCCACTGCATGTTCCCTGACCTCCCCATGCTGACCACCCCGCGGTGCTTTTCTCCATCCTACATTGCCACTCACTGCCTATCCTAATTCAGACCCTCCGATTCACCCCACCCCGTGATGTTTTTCTCACTCCTACTAGTGAGTGTAATGTAACACACACCCATACAATGCGCAACTCTCCGTGATGTTTTTCTCACTCCTACTAGTGAATGTAATGTTACACACACCCATACAATGCGCACCACCCGCGATGTTTTTCAGAAACCTATCCTACATTGCCACTGCATGTTCCCTGACCTCCCCATGCTGACCATCCCGCGGTGCTTTTCTCCATCCTACATTGCCACTCACTGCCTATCCTAATTCAGACCCTCCGATTCACACCACCCCGTGATGTTTTTCTCACTCCTACTAGTGAATGTAATGTAACACACACCCATACAATGCGCACCACCCCATGATGTTTTTCTCACTCCTACTAGTGAATGTAATGTAACGCACACCCATACAATGCGCACCACCCCGCGGTGTTTTTCAGAAACCTATCCTACATTGCGACTGCATGTTCCCTGACCTCCCCATGCTGACCACCCTGCGGTGCTTTTCTCCATCCTACATTGCGACTCACTGCCTATCCTAATTGAGACCCTCCGATTCACACCACCGCGTGATGTTTTTCTCACTCCTTATAGTGAATGTAATGTAACACACACCCATACAATGCGCACCACCCCACGATGTTTTTCAGAAACCTATCCTACATTGCTACTGCATGTTCCCTGACCTCCCCATGCTGACCACCCAGCGGTGCTTTTCTCCATCCTACATTGCCACTCACTGCCTATCCTAATTCAGACACTCCGAATCACACCACCCCGTGATGTTTTTCTCACTCCTACTAGTGAATGTATTGTAACACACACCCATACAATGCGCACCACCCCATGATGTTTTTCTCACTCCTACTAGTGAGTGTAATGTAACGCACACCCATACAATGCGCACCACCCTGCGATGTTTTTCAGAAACCTATCCTACATGACCACTGCATGTTCCCTGACCTCCCCATGCTGACCACCCCGCGGTGCTTTTCTCCATCCTACATTGCCACTCACTGCCTCTCCTTATTCAGACACTCCGATTCACACCACCCCGTGATGTTTTTCTCACTCCTAGTAGTGAATGTAATGTAACACACACCCATAAAATGCGCACCACCCCGTGATGTTTTTCTCACTCCTACTAGTGAATATAATGTAACACACAGCCATACAATGCGCAACACCCCGCAATGTTTTTCAGAAACATATCCTACATTGCCACTGCATGTTCCCTGACCTCCCCATGCTGACCACCCCGCGGTGCTTTTCTCCATCCTACATTGCCACTCACTGCCTATCCTAATTCAGACCCTCCGATTCACCCCACCCCGTGATGTTTTTCTCACTCCTACTAGTGAGTGTAATGTAACACACACCCATACAATGCGCAACTCTCCGTGATGTTTTTCTCACTCCTACTAGTGAATGTAATGTTACACACACCCATACAATGCGCACCACCCGCGATGTTTTTCAGAAACCTATCCTACATTTCCACTGCATGTTCCCTGACCTCCCCATGCTGACCATCCCGCGGTGCTTTTCTCCATCCTACATTGCCACTCACTGCCTATCCTAATTCAGACCCTCCGATTCACACCACCCCGTGATGTTTTTCTCACTCCTACTAGTGAATGTAATGTAACACACACCCATACAATGCGCACCACCCCATGATGTTTTTCTCACTCCTACTAGTGAATGTAATGTAACGCACACCCATACAATGCGCACCACCCGCGATGTTTTTCAGAAACCTATCCTACATTTCCACTGCATGTTCCCTGACCTCCCCATGCTGACCATCCCGCGGTGCTTTTCTCCATCCTACATTGCCACTCACTGCCTATCCTAATTCAGACCCTCCGATTCACACCACCCCGTGATGTTTTTCTCACTCCTACTAGTGAATGTAATGTAACACACACCCATACAATGCGCACCACCCCATGATGTTTTTCTCACTCCTACTAGTGAATGTAATGTAACGCACACCCATACAATGCGCACCACCCCGCGGTGTTTTTCAGAAACCTATCCTACATTGCGACTGCATGTTCCCTGACCTCCCCATGCTGACCACCCTGCGGTGCTTTTCTCCATCCTACATTGCGACTCACTGCCTATCCTAATTGAGACCCTCCGATTCACACCACCGCGTGATGTTTTTCTCACTCCTTATAGTGAATGTAATGTAACACACACCCATACAATGCGCACCACCCCACGATGTTTTTCAGAAACCTATCCTACATTGCTACTGCATGTTCCCTGACCTCCCCATGCTGACCACCCAGCGGTGCTTTTCTCCATCCTACATTGCCACTCACTGCCTATCCTAATTCAGACACTCCGAATCACACCACCCCGTGATGTTTTTCTCACTCCTACTAGTGAATGTATTGTAACACACACCCATACAATGCGCACCACCCCATGATGTTTTTCTCACTCCTACTAGTGAGTGTAATGTAACGCACACCCATACAATGCGCACCACCCTGCGATGTTTTTCAGAAACCTATCCTACATGACCACTGCATGTTCCCTGACCTCCCCATGCTGACCACCCCGCGGTGCTTTTCTCCATCCTACATTGCCACTCACTGCCTCTCCTTATTCAGACACTCCGATTCACACCACCCCGTGATGTTTTTCTCACTCCTAGTAGTGAATGTAATGTAACACACACCCATAAAATGCGCACCACCCCGTGATGTTTTTCTCACTCCTACTAGTGAATATAATGTAACACACAGCCATACAATGCGCAACACCCCGCAATGTTTTTCAGAAACATATCCTACATTGCCACTGCATGTTCCCTGACCTCCCCATGCTGACCACCCCGCGGTGCTTTTCTCCCTCCTACATTGCCACTCACTGCCTATCCTAATTCAGACCCTCCGATTCACCCCACCCCGTGATGTTTTTCTCACTCCTACTAGTGAGTGTAATGTAACACACACCCATACAATGCGCAACTCTCCGTGATGTTTTTCTCACTCCTACTAGTGAATGTAATGTTACACACACCCATACAATGCGCACCACCCGCGATGTTTTTCAGAAACCTATCCTACATTTCCACTGCATGTTCCCTGACCTCCCCATGCTGACCATCCCGCGGTGCTTTTCTCCATCCTACATTGCCACTCACTGCCTATCCTAATTCAGACCCTCCGATTCACACCACCCCGTGATGTTTTTCTCACTCCTACTAGTGAATGTAATGTAACACACACCCATACAATGCGCACCACCCCATGATGTTTTTCTCACTCCTACTAGTGAATGTAATGTAACGCACACCCATACAATGCGCACCACCCCGCGGTGTTTTTCAAAAACCTATCCTACATTGCGACTGCATGTTCCCTGACCTCCCCATGCTGACCACCCTGCGGTGCTTTTCTCCATCCTACATTGTGACTCACTGCCTATCCTAATTCAGACCCTCCGATTCACACCACCGCGTGATGTTTTTCTCACTCCTTATAGTGAATGTAATGTAACACACACCCATACAATGCGCACCACCCCACGATGTTTTTCAGAAACCTATCCTACATTGCTACTGCATGTTCCCTGACCTCCCCATGCTGACCACCCAGCGGTGCTTTTCTCCATCCTACATTGCCACTCACTGCCTATCCTAATTCAGACCCTCCGAATCACACCACCCCGTGATTTTTTTCTCACTCCTACTAGTGAATGTATTGTAACACACACCCATACAATGCGCACCACCCCATGATGTTTTTCTCACTCCTACTAGTGAGTGTAATGTAACACACACCCATACAATGCGCACCACCCTGCGATGTTTTTCAGAAACCTATCCTACATGACCACTGCATGTTCCCTGACCTCCCCATGCTGACCACCCCGCGGTGCTTTTCTCCATCCTACATTGCCACTCACTGCCTCTCCTTATTCAGACACTCCGATTCACACCACCCCGTGATGTTTTTCTCACTCCTAGTAGTGAATGTAATGTAACACACACCCATAAAATGCGCACCACTCGTGATGTTTTTCTCACTCCTACTAGTGAATATAATGTAACACACAGCCATACAATGCGCAACACCCCGCAATGTTTTTCAGAAACATATCCTACATTGCCACTGCATGTTCCCTGACCTCCCCATGCTGACCACCCCGCGGTGCTTTTCTCCATCCTACATTGCCACTCACTGCCTATCCTAATTCAGACCCTCCGATTCACCCCACCCCGTGATGTTTTTCTCACTCCTACTAGTGAGTGTAATGTAACACACACCCATACAATGCGCACCTCTCCGTGATGTTTTTCTCACTCCTACTAGTGAATGTAATGCAACACACACCCATACAATGGGCACCACTCCGTGATGTTTTTCTCACTCCTACTAGTGAATGTAATGTAACACACACCCATACAGTGCGCACCACCCCATGATGTTTTTCTCACTCCTACTAGTGAATGTAATGTAACACACACCCATACAATGCGCACCACCCCGCGATGTTTTTCAGAAACCTATCCTTCATTGCCACTGCATGTTCCCTGACCTCCCCATGCTGACCACCCCGCGGTGCTTTTCTCCATCCTACATTGCCACTCACTGCCTATCCTAATTCAGACCCTCCGATTCACACCATCCCGTGATGTTTTTCTCACTCCTACCAGTGAATGTAATGTAACACCCACTCATACAATGCGCACCACCCCGCGATGTTTTTCAGAAACCTATCCTACATTGCGACTGCATGTTCCCTGACTTCCCCATGCTGAACACCCCGCGGTGCTTTTCTCCATCCTACATTGCCACTCACTGCGTATCCTAATTCAGACCCTCCGATTCACACCACCCCGTGATGTTTTTCTCACTCCTTATAGTGAATGTAATGTAACACACACCCATACAACGCGCACCAACCCACGATGTTTTTCAGAAACCTATCCTACATTGCTACTGCATGTTCCCTGACCTCCCCATGCTGACCACCCAGCGGTGCTTTTCTCCCTTCTACATTGCCACTCACTGCCTATCCTAATTGAGCCCCTCCGATTCACACCACCCCGTGATGTTTTTCTCACTCCTACTATTGAATGTAATGTAACACACACCCATACAATGCGCACCACCCCATGATGTTTTTCTCACTCCTACT